>NC_084734.1:27518662-27548484 GCF_033978785.1 Entelurus aequoreus
TTTGTTATATTGAAAGTATTGTAAACATTGTCACAAAAGTTGACTGTTAATTCATTGGGTTTGTCCTAAGACGTTCTACTTGACTAGGGTTGCAAAGGGGTGGAAAATTTCCGGTAACTTTCCGGAAATTTACCACTGGAAGTTAAGCTCGGGAAGTTTGGAAATATTGACCATTTTTTTGATTATTCAAAGTTGGACACCGTTCATGGGAATTAATGGGAATATATGGGAATTAATGGGGAATTACAATAATGATATATTATTGGGCAATTGTCTATATGCTGCTGCATCTTTGTGGCATTTTGACGTAGCTCTTTGCACAGTTTTTGCAAATGTACACAGCCTTTCCGCCTACATTGGTTGGGGTGAAATGTCTCCACACATCAGATGGTGTACGTGGCATTATTCGGTTTGTATTTATTTATTCTTGTAAAACACTAATGCAATGCCACACACAGATATAGTCAGCTAAACAATTGGAGTAGTCTTTAAAAATATTTGACTGATGGACAAATGAATAGAATAGGCTAGATGAATAAATGAACAGTCAATCAGCATGCTAAATCAAACTATAACCTACATTCTAGTATGACAACAGAATGGCTAGCAGAACAGAAGTAGAGGAAACTACACGTTTTGATTGAGTATTTGCTAGTTGAACTTTACAGATAAAAAAAAGGTAAATTCAGATCGCTAACGTTGTTAGCATAAATGAATGGGATTTAACATAGAGAAAATTAGCATCACAGCTAACGGAGAAATATTTTCGGTTCATTATGAGACTGTGGTGGTACATAAACCTAGCTAGCTAGAGATATTGGCCCCAAAATCATTTAACAAGTACAGGAACAGCTAGCTAGCTTGAGTGGAAGTCTGCTGGAGTAGTCTACAGTCATACAGTAACAAGCAATTACACCTCTATTAAACTTAAATACCATATATCAAATATATTTACCCCAATAATATCATCAAAACTTACCTGACTGTATGAAGTCCTTGGGCTCAAATACTAGTGTGGCCTCAATAGCTCTGCTGTAGTGTGTAGCATGCTGGGAATTATCTGGGCATGTGATGGATAAATGCACTGCACATGTGATGGAGGAATGCACAGTGAAGGGTTGAAATTATACTGAATTTCCATTAAATCAGATTGTTTTAGCTAATAATCATGCTGCAAGATCTAGCATGTTTGCATTCAATGTTTATTCCCATTAATTCCCGTTAATTCCCATGTATTCCCGTTAATTCCCATGGAAAGTTTACAACTTTGAAAATTCCCAGAATTTTGTAACCCTATACTTGACCATATATGCTGTTATTTCTCAAATTTGATAATTAATTATATATAACAAGCTTAAAAAAATCTAAACTTTCATAATGGTTTGCAGCACATGAGAAAGGTAAAAATAAAAGGTTGCAGCAGTTCAACAAGACACATTCACCGTATCGGAAAATGTCTCAGAGGTGAGTAGTGGGAGTCTTGTCATGGAACATTTTCTTATACTTCCACCACAGATTTTCAATTGGATTGAGATCGGGGACTATTTACAGGCCATGACATTGACCTTGTGTATTTTTCCCTAAGGAAAGTCTTCAGTTTTTTGCTCTATGGCAAGATGCATTATCATCTTGAAAAATGATGTCATCATCCTCAGTGAAGTGAATTATATTTATATTGCGAGAGACTCAAAGGGCTTAACATAGTGAAAACCCATTATCTACATCTTCTGGCTACGTCTAAACCAGTGTGGGTGGCACCCAAACCTCCTTTTGATTGATGAAATAAGAAAATGTCAACATGTGCATTTATTGAAGATGTAATGATAGCCATCACCCCAGTGTGATTCATTATTTAACATAAGTTTCATTCAGTCATCCAGAGTCCACGATTCTTTTTCCTTTGCCCATTGTAACCTTATTTGTTTTGGTTAGATTTTACTGAGAGCTTTCATTTAGATTTTTTTGTATTTCAATCCCATTTCCTTTAGGCGGTTTCTTACAGCTCAGTCACAGACGGTGACTCCAGTTTCCTCCCATTTTTCTGCTGTGCATTTTCTGTTTTCAAGAATATTGCTTGAGGTTTTTCTGTCTTGATGCTTTGACATTTTCCTTGGTGTACTAGTATTCTTGCCTTTGTTTGTGCTCGGTCCAGACTTTAGACACAGCTGACGGTGAACAATCAACATAGTTTGCAACATTGCGATTTACCTTCTTGAAGAATTTTGATAATAATTTCATCTCTTGTGTTGGAGCCATGATTCATGTCGATCCACCTATTGCAAGAGCTTTCCAAAGCGTGAACACTCATTTATAACTGTAGACTAACATATTTAATCTGATGCAGGTGTTAGCTTTAGAAATTTAAATTTACAAGGTGATTCCATAACTTTTTCATCAGGATTGAGTGATTCCATAATTTTTTCCACTTGACTTGATCTAAAAACCTGATTTATTTTAGTGTTTCTTGAAGCCAGAAAGTTGCCATTTGAAATGACTATAGTTATGTGTCTTGTCTGTCATGTGCATTTTTTCTACAAAAATTAACCAACTAAATGAACATCCACCAATTCTGGCGATTCCATAATTTTTGTCAGGTGTTGTACTTGTAGCATATTATAGATTGCTTTGTGCATCATTTTAGCAGTTTGCAAATGCACTAAATAATTGAATTTAAATGTTTATAATTGAATACATTAAGGGTTTGAGTGTTCTCTATAATCAACATTATAAATTATTCCAACTGATCTTTTTTGTAACACGTCTAGTGAATGGAGCATACTTTTTAAATTATTTCCCCATATCTCTGCACAATGACTCACATATTATAACACTGGTGAGCAGTAGAGAATATGGAGTGATTTTTGGTCTGAAACATATTTTACTTTGCTCATTATTTCGATATTTCTTCCCACCCTACGTTTAAAATTCTTTATATGAGATTTCCAGTTCTTTAATCATCTATTAAAAGCACCTAAAATGTGATTTATCTTACCCTATAGATGTCTACTACATCTATTTGTATTTGACGTTCTCTTCTGCTGTTACTGAATAGCATTATTTTAGTTTTAGATTCAAGTATAGTCAGTTTTAAAAAACAAATATATATTTAATTTGTTTGTTTCTTCTGTTTTTATTTGTATTAGCTTCTGTGTGTAAAAATACATGCAGAGCAGTGTTTTGTGAAATTTGAGCTTTGCGCGAATAGGCCTAGCAGACGTCCGCTTTGACCACATACTCTTCGGACGGATATGGCATGCAGTGATCTTTCTTACCTGTCTGCCCTCAAGTTCAATCTGAAAGTTCTTGGCAGACTCCTGAGTGACGCGCCCACCAAAGTCCAGCTGATACACTTGCGTTGCTTCATTCCACAGTGGCTGCTTGTTCGCCATGACGTACACAAAGCCCTGGCTGCCCAGCCCTCGGTCTTCCTTCTCGTTGGCCTTTCGACACTTCATCTCATCCAGCTCGCTGGCCGCCCTCAGGTTCCTCTTACTCTTCCAGCTTTTCTTTCCGCTCTGGCACTGGTTTAGAAGCTCGTCGCCGCTGATGAACAGCTCCGGCTCACTTTCTGAGCTGTCCTGGAACTCGCTGTTGGCGGTGGCCTTGTTCAGCTTCTTCACTTTTAACTGTTCCTTTGGTCCCTTAAGCTTCTTTTTGTCTCTCCCTCCAAGACGAGGACTAGAGATGAGAGAATTGAAATCCCCCAGAGCCCTGCCCTCCTTTTTGGACTTGCTCCCTTCAGCCGGAGGCGGAACGTTCGCCTCCTCGGCCCGACCATCTGCCCTCTTACGGTTTTTCTTGCTGAACTTGTCTGAGCGGGGCGGCACCGGGCTCTCAGCTAAGGATAGCACCTCCTGGTAACCTTCCACAGGTTCTGCCATGGCTTCTTGCAATCCTACATGGTTCTGCATTTCTGAACGTGGTGGTGGAGGGGGCGGCGGTGGTGGTGGAGGAGGTGGTGAGAGGGCATTTTTGTCTACAGCCATATGGGATGCTTTGGGTGGTAGGGGCACAGCAGGACTGGGAGCAGGAGGACACGGGTTATATGTACCCCACGGTGTGTGGAGGGCAATGGGAGGAATGGAAAGCCCGCTTCCTCCAGGGTACAGAGGCGGTAGAGGGCAGCAGGCCAGATTAGTTAGATTTGTAGGATAACCAGCAGGCAAAACAATAGTTGCATCCTGCTGTGAGAGAGAAACAGGAGCCACCACTTCCTTTGGGGAGGAGCAGGGGCGTGGCGACCCCAGGATGGGCTGAAGCTGGGCTCCAGGGTAGGCAGTGACTGGCGGGTACTGAAGAGAAACTTGGTAACCTGCTGCAGCGGCGGCAGCTTGAAAAGAGGCAGCAGCACTGGGTGTTGTTGGAGACTTTGGAGACAGAACAAAAGGCAGCCTGGAGACATCCAAGTGTTGGGTCGGGCTAAGAATAAGGGGAGGTGGTTTGTGTGGTCCTGGGTGGCAGGTGGGGTTAAGTGTTGTAGTACGTTCCTGAGGTACCCACACTTCCTCTGTAGCAGATGGGTCCCACTGATAGGGAGGTGGGCGTTTAACAACCAGCCCTGATGCATCAGCTCCTCCTAAAGCCAAATTCCTCAGTGACTGATTCAGGGCGTCATCCTCTGTAAAAGCTGAATTTACATAATCTACGCAATCTCTGTTTCCACCGCCTCCGACTCCTGCAGTTCCAGATGGTTCAAGTGAGCTCAGCAGGCTGTAACAGGACTGAGAGGTCAGAGGCATGGCACTGTTGGAGTGAACGATAACTGTGCTATGTGGCGCTCCATTCCCTGGAGGAAAATCTTGTCTGATGATAGTACCCCCTGCTATTCCATTTGCACTCCCTGGGGCTGTGACTCCAACACTGGTCCCACTGCTACACTGGCTACAAGTGTATAAGGCTGTTTGCACCCTCTGCTGATAGCAGGCTGCTAGTGCACTATTATTTTTAGCTTTAGGCGGCAGCGGTCTAGGCGGTTCCATTATTTGGGACACTTTGAGGTTTGCTTCTCGACTGTTCCTCCTGAGAGTGGCATGAATCAGACTACTGTCGAGCTTCTGTCCAGGATTCCTCCCACCATTCTGATTAGCCGGGTCCGGATATGGGGGAGGGTCTCCACTCGGTATGGAATAGCGAGGTGCGGTGAGTCTGTTAAGGGTGGCCGAGCTGTAGGGTAGCTGGATCTTTTTGCCTTCTCCTGAGCTGACCCTGAGAGTGGAGGAGCTGCCGGGTCCTTGTAGGTTGTAGACATTCTGATTACAGACAAGACGGGTTCGAGGACGGCAAACCTCTTCCACATTCCCACTGCTGTCAAAGGTAGTTATCCTCTCATAGCCCAATGGTGTCGGATACTGCCCTTGCTGCTGACCAGGGGGGTAAAGTGGGAAGTCCCCCTTCTTTGCACTAAGATCACCAGGAGGGGGTGTTACAGTGGAGCCTACGACTGTTCCCGATGGTGCATTTGAGGCTGCATTGGAGGCCGACATGGAAGCAGCCGCTGCTGCTGCGGCTGCTGCCACAGCAGCAGCCACAGTTCCAGGATAAGGAGGAGGTGGGTTCATCTTGCTGAGCTCGAGCGGCGCGCTGAACACCAAAGTGTCTCCCTCGGCCAGCTGCGGACCTGAACGTGTTGTCTTTATTTTCAAAAGAGTCTCGTGTTCACCCCCGACACCCCTGTCTAGGACCAAATCGGGAGGTGGGTGAGGAATTTGAATTTGCAGCGTGCCCGACGAGAGCATGGTTGCTGCAGAAATCTGTCCTGATGACATAGAGGAAACAGGGATTTGAATGTGAAGCTGCTGCTGAAGGTGTTGGTGGTGCTGCTGCTGTTGTTGCATCTGCTGTTGTATTTGTTGTTGCTGTATGTGTTGCTGTAGCTGCTGCTGCTGCATGTGTTGGAGCTGCTGCTGAAGATGCTGTTGCTGCTGCTGTTGTTGCTGGAGCATCTGTTGATGCTGTTGCTGCTGCTGGAGCATCTGTTGTTGCTGTTGCTGCTGCTGTTGTTGGATCATATGTTGTTGTTGCTGCTGCTGTTGGATCATCTGTTGTTGCTGCTGCTGCTGTTGGATCAACTGTTGTTGCTGCTGCTGCTGCTGGAGCTGTTGTTGATGATGCTGTAGTTGCTGATGGTGTTGTAGTTGCTGTAACTGCTGTGAAGGATGATGAGAGTGTGAAGGTCCTACAGTGAGGCGACCCATGTCCAGCCCTCCAAAGATGACCTGACCCGGACTGGAGTATCGGTTAGAAACTGTGTACTGGGCTGTAAGCATGGTTTCTTGGCTTTGGTCTGAACCAGCAGAAGCAGCCGCAGCAGCAGCAGCCCCTGGGGAGGTGGCTGTGGGGTTTGATAGAACATCCAGCTGAACATTTTGATTGGCTAGGAGGGACTGGACTAGACCAATATTCTGGGCGGGGGACATGGCCTGGGCGGGACTGTGGATGGGTGCAATGGGGATGTTGACAGTGCAGGGCGGGTTGTCATCAGAGCCACCAGCTGGGCCAGTGACTGGCAGGTCATCTTCATCCTCGCTGAAGACGTTGGGGCTGAAGACAGGCAGATTGATGTACTCCATGGAGATCTTACGCACTTCCGGCAAGTAGATTGTCATCTGTCTGGGCTGCAGGTGGAGGAGGCTGGTTTTGTATATGACTGAGGCGAGAGAAGGATAAAGTCAGAGAGTGAGGACAAACATTGACAATTACAAAATGTTCATGAATAACCAACAAATAAAAACCAATGTACCTGCACCAAGATTTGTTGGCAAGAAGGCAGCAAGCCCAACAATCTTGAATTTTGTTCCCCAAATATTTGATGTGACCTGAGCAAGGTAGTTTTGCTGAAAGACATGTATTAAAATGCAATGATTAAAAATACTGGCAACAACAGAGGTAAAATGTACATCAGTATAAGAAAATACCTGAGTAATGTCATCTAAAGGAAATTCTCTCCGTGTCAGACTTGGTGACCCGATGGAGGGTTTTCGTATGGGTAACCGGGGTGACCTGGAGACCTCTTGGGTGGCGCGGGAGAGTTTGGGTGATTTCCTGGGATCAATGTTGATTCTGTTGGTAAAAGGACAAACTAAGTCTCTACAGAGAAGGTAGCAAAATGGAGGGGGGGCGGGTGAAAGATGGTTTAGGCATGCAGTGAAGCACAAAACATGTAAAATGTGTTATTACAATCAAAACCATTTGTATTCAATTTCATTAAAGTTTGGTTTAATTATCAATGTTAATTATATCAAGTGCAAGGGGAAGAAACATTAGTTGTGCTATAAAATGACTGTTTGTTTACCTGGGCATTTTCGGGGACTTACTCCCCCTAGATATCTTTGGGGACTTTTTTCCCACCCAGTCGTCGCTGAGCTCTATGTCACTGGAGTCTGAGCAATTGCAGCTGTCAATCATTGCAGATATCAGACTGTTGCCATATATATCATCTGAAGAGAGAGAAAGAAAGTTGTTCAGTACAAGCGAGTCAATCAATGAGTGTATTTATGGACATTTTGTTTACGAAAACACTGATTAGTAGATTTACTAGTAAATACACAGAAAATAGGTTTACCTGTTTTTCCATCCATTTTAGGGTCCATAATGACAAACTCTGGACGCAATTTACTTATTCGCCGGCCTTTAAGGATTGGCACTAGACCACCTAAGTACTCCAGGTACAGAGTGTAGCAGGGACCCCCCACCTCAGGGTTGTCCTCAGTACGTTTCATTGTACAGTGGAGACGCTCGTTGCCTGCTGTCGGGTAGCTGACAAAGTCACGCATGTTGTTGGGATCAGGGATAGGCGGCTGGGGGGAATGAGAGCATGTGTAATATAGTGCATGTTATAAAATGTCTCTTCAGTTATCAAAACATTTCCTGTCTTACCCTAATTGTGGGAGCGAAAGCGGCAGTGACGTATGAACAGAGACGCGACGGCATGGTGAGCTTGGCCACGCCTTTCTCTTCCTTTACCGCCGTGGCGATGCCCTGCTGGCAAAGGAGCTGCAGGCTGGCGACGCGATGCTCTACACGCACAACGTAGAGCGCCGGGCCGCACGCCAGGAAAAGACGCGAGTCCCTGTGGCCCCAACAAAGGGTAGTGATGGGGCGCTGCGGGGAAATTGACAATTTGTAATATTGTGGGTGGAGCTTAACTTCCTATTATGAAGTGAAGTGAAGTGAATTACATTTATACAGCGCTTTTTCTCAAGTGACTCAAAGCGCTTTACATAGTGAAACCCAATATCTAAGTTACATTCAAACCAGTGTGGGTGGCACTGGGAGCAGGTGGGTAAAGTGTCTTGCCCAAGGACACAACGGCAGTGACTAGGATGGCGGAAGCGGGGATCGAACCGGCAACCCTCAAGTTGCTGGCATGGCCGCTCTACCAACCGAGCTATACCGCCCCACCCATTCAACTAGCTGATACTGAATCAACATCGCCTCTAAGTAGTGCACGGCATTTTAATCGTTACCTGTGCTGGTGTTTCCAGTGAGTAGATGTGTTCACCCCGGACGTTATAGAACTTGACAATGGCGTTCCTGGTAGGGGGAGGACAAGAGGGGTCAGGGGAGAGGAGCATCTTCTCCATGCCAGCCACTGAAAGAAGATCCCCCTGCGAGCACCACTGAACGACCACATCTTTGAAACAGAAGTTGGACATTTTACTAAATTTAGACAATATGTTTGTGTAAATGACAACCTTCAAGTTAAAAAAATCCTAGACTACCTTTCAGGCCGGTGCGGATAAGTGTGGGTGAGAGGTCATCGTAGTTGTTCATTAGGCTAATGTCTCCAGAGGTGAAGCTGACTGTCAGCAGAGGTTTGTGGCTGTGCACTGTGATAACAGAACAAAAAGCAATAAAGATATAAACAGCCAAATGGGAAAAAACACTCCGGGTAATCCTGCTGCATTTGTAATTGCAAAACAGTCTAGTAAAAGCCCTTGTGGTCCTACAAAGGCCATTACCCTGTGCATCACATCATCATGCATCACAATGGCATCTGGCAGGTGGAGAATAAGAAGACAGCCTAGTGTCAGCTTCAGACATTATTTCCATCTAGGCCAATCAATTACGATTGTCTAATTATTTCTGTGATCCAGTTAGCTTGGAGAACGTTTGGCTCATTGTGGACTGTGTAAAATGCTCCCTAGTGCAACATGATTCAGTGATTCAGAGACGGGATGCAGATCTTTATGATAATATAAGTTAAACAATTCTGCTTCCCATGGAATCAGAGCATGAGGAAGTGTGGATGGACCGGCAATACAAAGGGGGAGTTCACAGATGCTCACACATCTGCTTTCCTCCCCCCCTGTAAATTAAACAGCTGGACAATTGTACATCAGCACTCCCTGCTGACATGACAGCAATTGTGTTTTCTCAGAGCAGCACACCTTGCTGCAGGGGATAGTCATCCGAGTCAGTGTCGCTCTCACTGCTGTCCTCTACCAGGAAGCTAGGGTAGTTCCAGGACATGCTGACGATGCCGTCCGACTCGTGCAGCAGAATGTGGGCCAGCATGCGGCCGTGGCAGTCCATCACTATCACCTGTCCGTCGGCGGTGCCAAACAAAACCTTGCGCAGGAAACACAAAAGGGTTAGAATACAGAAACAAGAGTTGGTTGGGGAATAATCGGTGTGTGTTGTACCTGTTGGTCGTCAGGAGTCCAGATACCGCAGGTGATCTGACTTTCCAAGTTGATTTCGGAAGACCAGTGCCTCTGCCCGCTGACTGAGCCCACCAGAACAAAGCCATCGCGGTAGGAGATGAGCGCCTGAGTGCCATCATGTGACCATGTAAAGTCACTCACCTATAGAGCCACCGACAGACAGGTCCATTATCACTCATATTCATTTCACATCAGACTGGGATTAATATTATACACTTTTGTTTTATAAAAAAAAATACACTCACTGTTAAAAAAACCTAGTTATAACAGCCATGAATGCTCTAAGTTATTTGAATTAGGGTCATGCCGATCGATCAGCCACCGATCGGGATCGAATGATTTTAATTTTCAAATGGTGCCCGTAACAGCAGTAAAACGGCTAATCAAATAAAAAGAAAAGTCATTGATGTCTTTATTCATCCTTTATAAGATAAATAAGATGATGTTGATGTTTATCAGGATTTTTCTTATTTGTAATTTGAAAACACTTTGAATTTAAACAGTTTCTTAAAGTAATTACGATTAAAATACGATTAATTGTGCAGCCCTAATATCCATCCAATGAAAAAGTGGATCTTACCTGAGCTCCACGATCATTGACCAACTCCACAGACCAGCGGCCTTCATATTGGATCCAAACAAAGATTCCGCCATCTGTATCACAGGTGGCCAGCTTCTGGAAGGGCTCATTCCATCGCACCAGAACCACCTTAGAAGACAAGCGCACACAAATACAAAAGGATTGGCCTCCAAGGACAAAAACAACACTTTCTTTCTCAGGCTGCTCTGTACATCCAGCTGCATGGAGCGACCAGTGGCCACATTAGCGAAAAGCTAAATTTAGCAAATGAATCTACTGTGCACAGTATATCATTAAGCGGGTTAACCTCATTTTGAGAAAACCTCAAAGGAGCTGTAATTATCTGATAAATTACTGACAGTAGTGCTGCTTTAAAAAATGTTCCTTACTTAACGCATACATGCAAGTACAAGAACATGATGGGGATTGTTACCATAAAGCAGTATGGATCATCCCTGTCCTGGCCAATGTCACCTCAAAGTAACCCATCACGCTTCCCCCCCACTCCCGAGCTCCTCCCTCTTTTCTTTCTCTGTGTGTATCTGTCTGCTTTTCTGTAGCGTGACTCAGCCTATTCCCAGAGGAATAATCCTAAGAAGGGAGCAGCTCTGCTCTCACTGAGCGCAGCAGCACGTGTGCTGTGCATGCTCAAAGGCACAACCCAGGGCAGGTTTTAGATGGGCTTACACTTGGGGTGTTGACTCCCAACGGACCCGGCAACAGGGTCCTTTTACTGTGCCATCTCACTCGAAAACCAACACAAACTGACATCTTCATCAGCCCAGTGGAACAGGTGTAGACTTAAGTCAAAACGAGCACCATTTACTCATAGAATATGAAGGTCTGCCTGCACTGAACACTTGTCTCAGCTGCATCATCGCCTCCTGGGTATTGCTAAATGAGGATAAAGATTGGCACTGAGCTACAGGGTTACTCTTCAGGGAAATGGTTTAGCCTTGTTCGCCGCAGAGGGACGGCTTGTCACAAATATGGTGGGCATGAATACACCATCAACAGTCTCAATCATAACAATACTCTCCTGGTGTTTGTAGAACCCATTGTATAACAAACATATATTGTATTCAATCACAGTGACAAACACCTTATAAGTCCACTTTATGATGATTTTGATTATCTAAATGAGATTATGTTTTCTCCTGCATAACTGTTATAAAACAATGCAATGAAAACATTTTGAAAACACGTAAGTAGGAACACACATTAGTTGCCGGATGTTGGAAGTGTGTTGCTATGGGAACAGGAATAAATGCGCTTAGGAAATAAATTCCGGTAATGCTTAAAATGACCAAAACACTGTAAATATTGTACATATTACAACGTGTCTGTTACTACATTAAATACATATACTTGCGGGGAGTATATGATACGTTAATAGAGTGTTTTGAAGTTCTCTTAGAGGGCTTTGAAGGCTACAATGGTGAGTCCCATGAGCCACAACTTGCAAATGTTTTTCTTATCACCTCAAGACAGTACAGTAGGGATGTAAAGATATAAGAATTTCATATCATGGTTATTTTGACCAAAATGATCACGGTTATTATTATTGTGGTATTGTTCAATGTGCTCAAAAAGTACTTATACACACACTGAAATCTTTTGACCAAGTTAAAAAAACTTTTTTTTTTTTTAACCCTTGTATTATGTTAAGGGTCAATTTGACCCATTTCAGTTTTTGTGTTGATCAAAGTACTGGTTATCCTTTCTTTTTCTTGCTGAAATTTGGTGACTTTTCCTCATCTAGGGTCATGAACTGGTGTGTAAAATCTGGACACTTTGATGTGTAGTGGAATGTCTTTCTAGAGTTGTATACAAAGATGATGTTGCGGGTCATTTTGACCCAGACGCTTTGATGTGGGTAAACAGCTGTTCAGATCCAAAATAAACATGTCTCTATGATGTACTTTTTACTTTGATGTACAATTGTTTGTAGTTTGATTGCCTCTGAGTCCCAGAGCCAGGTGTGTGAAGAGAGGGAACTTTCTCACACTTGTCCTTGTCACTGTTCTCATGTCATCTCTTTGACAAACTCACCAAAAATTAGCTCCAGAATGATGACATCTGAGGAGGCTTTATCACTGATTTTTAACTGGGATAGTGATGTAGAGGAAGAGATTTCAGAAACAGAGGATTTTTCAGAGACAGAGGACAATGTTATTGCTGATCCAGATTTTCCTACAATGAGGAGGATTCAGAGGACGAGTCTGCCGTTGTTCCTCCAACAGATGAAAATCAAGGAATTCAGCAATCATCATCCACAGAGGGGACATGGGCATCTAAGGACGGTAATATAAAATGGTCAACATCACCACACCCAAGCCGAGGCAGACTATCATCTTCCAATGTGATCAAAATGACTCCCGGTCCTACAAGATTTGCTGTCACATGAGTTGATGAGATTCAATCAGCATTTCAGCTCTTCATATCCCCACCAATAGAGAGGATTATACTGGAAATGACCAATTTGGAGGGGAGACGCATGTTTCAAGAGAAATGGAAGCCACTGGATCAGACTGACTTGCATGCTTACATTGGAGTTCTGTTATTAGCTGGAGTGTACAGGTCAAAGGGAGAAGCCACTGCAAGTCTATGGAATAAAGAGAATGGAAGGCCAATCTTTCGTGCAACAATGTCTCTGGAGACATTCCACATGATATCTCGTGTGATCCACTTTGACAACCGCGACACCAGAGCTGGTCGACGTGAAAGAGACAAACAAGCTGCGATCAGAGATGTGTGGGATAAATGGGTTGAAAATGTACCTTTGTTGTACAATCCTGGTCCCCATGTTACTGTAGATGAGCGCCTTGTTCCATTCAGGGGGCGCTGTCCTTTTCGACAGTACATACCCAACAAGCCCGCCAAGTATGGCATCAAAATATGGGCAGCCTGTGATGCAAAATCCAGCTATGCATAGAATATGCAAGTATACACTGGAAAGCAACCTGGAGGAACATCTGAGAAGAATCAGATGTGTGTGGTGCTGGAAATGAGTGAAGGGCTGCAAGGTCATAACATCACATGTGACAATGTCTTTACATCCTACCGCCTTGTAGATGAACTTCAGAAGAGAAAGCTGACCATGTTGGGAACAGTCAGAAAAAATAAGCCAGAACTTCCCACCGAAATTCTGAAGATGCAGGGCAGACCTCTGCATTCCTCAATATTTGCTTTCATTGAGAAAGCAACAGTTGTTTCATACTGCCCAAAGAGAAACAAGAATGTTCTTGTAATGAGTACAATGCACACAGATGCATCTCTGAGCACAAGAGAAGACATGAAGCCACAAATGATCCTGGATTATAACTCCACCAAAGGAGGAGTTGACAACCTGGACAAAGTCACAGCAACATACAGCTGCCAGCGCAAGGCAGCCCGTTGGCCTTTGGTGATTTTCTACAACATTGTGGACGTGTCTGCTTACCTCGAGAGGACAGTAAAACAAGTACCTCTTGTGTGAAATGCAAGAATTACATCTGCAGAAAGCACACAGTAACATTCTGTCCATCATGTGGAGAGCATTGAAAATGTTGAAGAAAATTTGGAGAACATTGAAAATGTTGAAGTTCGCTGGGATGAAGTTAAAGTTGAAGTTAAAGTATTTCTTAAATATAGTGTTGGAATTAAAAATGTATTGTATGTCACTTTTCTAAATGTTTATACAACCTAAAATAAAGTTGTTATTGGTTTAACCTGTTTTCTTGACTGTTTTGAGTGCATTTATACAATACGGGTCAAAATGACCCGCAACATAATCAATGTCATTTTTTCCCAACATAATACAAGGGTTAAACATGGCAAAAATAAATAGACACACTGTTAGAAAACCCACTACTTTGAATGTCCTCTGTTTCTTATGCTTTACTGAATTTGTTTTAGCTTTAGTGTATTAACTGTTTTAATGGCTAAACTTTCATTGTTTTAAATATTGGTTTGTACTGTAGCACTTTAAGATTTATTTAAATAAAAGGTATGTAACAAAATATATTATTATTATGTATTATTTCTGGCGGGCGTTGTGTCCTACTTTGTTCAACTGTCCTCGAACACATTGTAAAAATACCTTGTCTTTTTTTCCTCTAAGGAAAGATCAATCATCATAATTCCGTACTAAGAAAGTACAGCTTGTAGGTTCAATGTGCACAATGATCTTAGTAGCTCAGGCAGCAATTAGATTGGGGTATGTT
Organism: Entelurus aequoreus; assembly: GCF_033978785.1. Lineage (NCBI taxonomy): Eukaryota > Metazoa > Chordata > Actinopteri > Syngnathiformes > Syngnathidae > Entelurus > Entelurus aequoreus. The sequence goes on from NC_084734.1 coordinate 27,533,113, forward strand.
CTTTTTTAATGGGGAAAGTCATTATTGTCTCTTGTTTTCATGTTAGCGTTTAAGCTAGCAAGCTGGCACCAGTTATCAAAGTGCAGTTATCAATCTCGGTTTTTGATCATTTTAATTTAAAAGGGTAATACTACCCGTCATTATTACCGTTTATTGTATTACAGCTGAAAAACACAGTCTTGTTTTCCAGGTAAAAAATCTAAATACAGTGCCTTATAAAAACAGTAGTTCTGATTGGATCCCCTCTGTTATTTTCCCGCTGCCCCTCTCCCACATGCAACTGTGATTGGATAGAATCCTAACTTGTCCCAACCACCTAAACAGATAATTAAATATAAGTTGGATTTTGTCTCCGTCTACATTTTTGTCTCATTTTTATTCATCGACTAAATTGTCACTTAATTTCGTCATTTAAGTTGCAAGCAAAACATTGAGCGACAAACATCCCCGTAAGATCTGCCCAAAACATCTGGTGTTACTCGCTAGCATTAACTTAAAGCTCGAAATTGATTGATATAACTTAATTTTTCTAAGCATGAGAAGGAAGAAAGTGAGTGTGAAGGGCAGTGCTGAGAAGAAGAAATGGATGATATTTCTTGGAGAGTTACCAGTCTGGAGAAGGTGCTATCTGTTTTTAAGTCATGACGCAGTGTGGAGCACTCCTCTATGACCTGAATGAAGACCACCTACGACCCTCTGCTTGCCTCCAATGGACTGGAATCTCACATTATCATGAATAATTTGCAATAACTGTACCCACTTAGTATCCATTCCAGCTGATCACCAAGGAAGGAGGCCCCCACATCTGCAGTACCTTCCCAGATATTCCCATTTAGGGTTTTAAGATTTTCCCTGCCCGGATGTGGGTACAGACCAGTGATGTCATTGTGGTTTGTGCAGCCCTTCAAGGCAGCTGTGATTAAGGGCTATATGAATAAACTTGGATTTATTGATTTTCATTTAATTAAAGAAAGAAATGATCAAATATGACAAGCATATTGGTGATTTGGTGGAGCAGTTGGAGCATAGAACTTTTATTCTTCACCATACTGACTGATTGAGTCACTAATAACGGGCAAAGAGGATATCTAAGTAATTGTATCTGAACGGCAGACGTTTATCCATGAAAATATGGAAGAGCTGCTATTGGTGTGTTTGACAAAGAAGCAGCTTGAAGGAGATACTCTCTAAGGTAAATTCTACATTATTACATTAACATATTTTGTAAAACTACTGTAGTTGTTTGTGAAACATTCTAATATTTTGTGTTTCATACAATATTTATTATCTAGAAGTTTGTTTTTCTTTTTAAAAAGGCATGTCAAATATGTGCTTTTTTTTAGGGCCGAGTACCATAAAATTCACTTCAATTCAATGGGCGCCGTTGATTTGAGATACAAGTGTTTTGAGTTCAGACGTCCGTCATAGAACCAATTAGGCTCATAAATAGAAGTACTGCTGAATATCAAATAAAAATGACGTATGTTACTGTAAACTACGCTGATTTCAATGCAATGTTTAATGAGATGTGAGTTTAAAAAAATGATTGTGTAGTTTTACTCGCAGCAACTACAAATAATTTATATTAATCTGCACCTTGTAAGATTACCATGATGGGAAACCACATTGCATTACACTTCATACTGTATGTCCAAGTGTAAATCATAACAACACTAAATACTACATCGTGTGGGCACGTTTTGTGTCCTGCACTGACATCTGCACAGAGGTAACAATAATCCCTGCATGTGAGTGTAAATTTAGCAGGACTGTGGAGATTAGCTCGTGTGAGCTGGTCAGGCATCCCTTACGAGGGAGACAGCTGAGCACCTCGCCGTAACGCAGCGAGAGCTGGGAGATCAAACGTCACATGGAGACAGACAGGATAAGAGCAATAATACGTACCCACGGGACAACATAAGGGGATCACGGGCACACGAGCCGCATGTACAAGAGTACACTAATGAAAAACAATTATAGTATTCGTCATGACCGGCTATGGGAGCACAACAGCATGCCCATAAAGATGTCCAACAAAAGCATAATCTAATATATTTTCTGTCTCAGAACTAAAATCTAATTTAATAAGAGGATGCTTCAGGTCTGTGATCCTTTAATCTTTGGTCAATGTTCAGCAATTAATAACTTCTGCTCAGAAACCATCTTAGAGCAAATTGACAAAAGCATCACATGCACATGTGATGCTTTTGTCAATTTGCTCTTAGACTAAGACATCTAAGCTGACCCCAGCAATTTAAAAAGAAGGCCAAATCAAATCAAGGGGCAGCTATAGAGATTGTGGTGCAGTCAGCAGAAGTGAAAGGACATTATGAAGGTGCAGCATCACGCGGATTCGACGGCGACACTGGGCGCTAGTGACCGGAAAGTATTCACAGTGCTTCACTTTTTCCACATTTTGTTATGCATTATTCCAAAATGTAATACTATTTTTGTTCTCAAAATTCTACAACGATACCTCATAATGACAGTTATTTTTTATTTTGCAAATGCATAAAAATGTTTTAAAAAAATCACATGTACACAAGTATATACAGCATTTGCTCAGTACTTTGTTGATGTACCTTTGGCAGCAATTGCACCCTTAAGTCTTTTTTAATTTAATGCCTCAAGCTCGGCACACCTATCTTTGGGCAGTGTCGTTTATTCCTCTTTGCAGAAACTCTCAAGCTTTATCAGGTTGGATGGGAAGCATTGGTTTTCATCCAGGATGTCTCCCTCTATCCTCACTAGTCTCCCAGTTCCTGCTGCTGAAAAGCATCCCCACAGCATGATGCTGCCACCACCGTGCTTCACTGTAGGGATGCTATTGGCCTGGTGATGAGCTGTGCCTGTTTTCCTCCAAACATGACGCCTGGTATTCATGCCAAAGAGTTCAATCTTTGTCTCATCAGACCAGATGTTTCTCATAGTCTGAGAGTCTTTTAGGTGCATCTTGGCAAACTTTTACCGTCTGACCACTATACCATACAGGCCTGATTGGTGGATTGCTGCAGAGACGAGTCAGGTAAGGTAAGACTCTTGAACGCATCATAATTAAATTATCCCCTCAACTCCCCCCAAAATGGATTAACTCGCTGGAATAAAAAAGACAATATAACATACATCCATAAACGTGGACGCATGTGAAAAAGTGCAATATATTATCTGTACAGTAATCTATGTATTTATTTATATATATTTATATATATGTATTTATTTTATATATATATATTTATATATAAATATTTATTTACTTATATGCACCTTATTGCTTTTTTATCCTGCACTACCATGAGCTTATGTAACGAAATTTCGTTCTTATCTGTGCTGTAAAGTTCAAATTTGAATGACAATAAAAAGGAAGTCTAAGTCTAAGTCTAAGCTAGACAGAAAGATGAATGCAGCAATGTATAAGACATCCTGGATGAAAACCAATGCCATCCATCCATCCATCCTCTTCCGCTTATCCGAGGTCGGGTCGCGGGGGCAGCAGCCTAAGCAGGGAAGCCCAGACTTCCCTCTCCCCAGCTACTTCGTCCAGCTCTTCCCGGGGGATCCCGAGGCGTTCCCAGGCCAGCCGGGAGACATAGTCTTCCCAACGTGTCCTGGGTCTTCCCCGTGGCCTCCTACCGGTCGGACGTGCCCTAAACACCTCCCTAGGGAGGCGTTCGGGTGGCATCCTGACTAGATGCCCGAACCACCTCATCTGGCTCCTCTCGATGTGGAGGAGCAGCGGCTTTACTTTGAGCTCCCCCCGGATGGCAGAGCTTATCACCCTATCTCTAAGGGAGAGCCCCGCCCCCCGGCGGAGGAAACTCATTTCGGCCGCTTGTACCCATGATCTTGTCCTTTCGGTCATAACCCAAACCTCATGACCATAGGTGAGGATGGGAACGTAGATCGACCGGTAAATTGAGAGCTTTGCCTTCCGGCTCAGCTCCTTCTTCACCACAACGGATCGATACAGCGTCCGCATTACTGAAGACGCCGCACCAATCCGCCTGTCGATCTCACGATCCACTCTTCCCTCACTCGTGAGCAAGACTCTGAGGTACTTGAACTCCTCCCCTTGGGGCAGGGTCTCCTACCCAACCCAGAGATGGCACTCCACCCTTTTCCGGACGAGAACCATGGACTCTGACTTGGAGGTGCTGATTCTCATCCCAGTCGCTTCACACTCAGCTGCGAACCGATCCAGCGAGAGCTGAAGATCCTGGCCAGATGAAGCCATCAGGACCACATCATCTGCAAAAAGCAGAGACCTAATCTTGCAGCCACCAAACCGGATCCCCTCAACGCCTTGACTGCGCCTAGAAATTCTGTCCATAAAAGTTATGAACAGAATCTGTGACAAAGGGCAGCCTTGGCGCAGTCCAACCCTCACTGGAAACGTGTCCGACTTACTGCCAGCAATGCGGACCAAGCTCTAAAAAATGTCAGCTGCCCCAAAAATTTTTGCAAAAATACCATATATTATTACATATCTTGCACGACTGCACCCTGAAATACAGTGGAACCTCAACTTACGAGTAAATCGAAATACGAGCTGTTGTAAGCATTTCCACTGTCAATTGAAATAGTATTTGTCACAAGGTTGTGCTATTTGAGTGACTGAGTGACAGAGTTCAGTTAATATATTGTTACAGTTGTTGTTCCTGCTTATTTTACACAAGAAACAAAACTGTGTGAGCAATAAAAAGTTAATATATTGTTACACGTTGTTGTTCCTGCTTTGTTAACACAAGAAATTCACCTAAGTTTTGAGTGACCGTTGACGTGTGCGTTTGAGCGTTGCTTCGAGATTGGCTCCTCCAATCACCAGAACTAAGAAAGTTAGTGCACAGAAGAGGAAGCGTAAGAGCAAATCAGAGAAATAAACCATTAGAAATATATCTTACTTATTATCAGCCCCGCCATAGCATCGGTCCAGATGACTTGAAGCGGCAGCCAGCCACCGTGGCATGATGTCACACATGCGCAAATTACAAACATGTATCCATTACAAAATTTAAAAGCTGCAGAAGCGGTTTGTTGTGTTTCAGTTTGTTCTGTTAAGTCATGACACAACAAACTGCATGGTTGAGCTTTGGTACATAGGCAAACACATCGCTGACTTCCTCGGTCATCCCGACCCCGTTTCTTTGTGAGTATCATGAGACATTTTTCATCTAAATGGGAATATATATTCTATCAGTCGGCATCCTAATGATAGCATACCTGGTAGAGTAAGTGATGATTTATTATGTTTGTTGGCTCTTATAAAGTCAGTGAGCAGAAATCAATGATAATGGAGAAAAAAAAGGAAACGTCGTTATGCTTTTTTGAAATTAATGTGTTGCGTATGCTCAAAATTATCAAAATACTTAAATGTTTTTATAAATGTGCCCGTTAGTACAAACCCCGTTTCCATAGAGTTGGGAAAGTGTGTTAGATGTAAATATAAACGGAATACATTTATTTGCAAATCCTTTTCAACCAATATTCAATTGAATGCATTACAAAGACAAGATATTTGATGTTCAAATTCATAAACTTTTTTTTTTTTTTTTGCAAATAATAATTAACTTAGAATTTCATGGCTGCAACACGTGCCAAAGTAGTTGGGAAAGGGCATGTTCACCACTGTGTTACATGGCCTTTCCTTTTAACAACACTCAGTAAACGTTTGGGAACTTAGGAGACACATTTTTTAAGCTTCTCAGGTGGAATTCTTTCCCATTCTTGCTTGATGTACAGCTTAAGTTGTTCAACAGTCCCCGGGGGTCTCCGTTGTGGTATTTTAGGCTTCATAATGCGCCACACATTTTCAATGGGAGACAGGTCTGGACTACAGGCAGGCCAGTCTAGTACCCGTACTCTTTTACTATGAAGCCACATTGATGTAACACGTGGCTTGGCATTGTCTGGCTGAAATAAGCAGGGGCGTCCATGGTAACGTTGCTTGGACGGCAACATATGTTGCTACAAAACCTGTATGTACCTTTCAGCATTAATGGCGCCTTCACAGATGTGTAAGTTACCCATCTCTTGGGCACTAATACACCCCCATTCCATCACAGATGCTGGCTTTTCAACTTTGCGCCTATAACAATCCGGATGGTTCTTTTCCTCTTTGGTCCGGAGGACACGACGTCCACAGTTTCCAAAAACAATTTGAAATGTGGACTCGTCAGACCACAGAACACTTTTCCACTTTGTATCAGTCCATCTTAGATGAGCTCAGGCACAGCGAAGCCAACAGCGTTTCTGGGTGTTGTTGATAAACGGTTTTCGCCTTGCATAGGAGAGTTTTAACTTGCACTTACAGATGTAGCGACCAACTGTAGTTACTGACAGTGGGTTTCTGAAGTGTTCCTGAGCCCATGTGGTGATATCCTTTACACTCTGATGTCGCTTAGCTGCTTACGTGCAGTGATTTCTCCAGATTCTCTGAACCCTTTGATGATATTACGGACCGTAGATGGTGAAATCCCTAAATTCCTTGCATTAGCTGGTTGAGAAAGGTTTTTCTTAAACTGTTCAACAATTTGCTCACGCATTTGTTGACAAAGTGGTGACCCTCGCCCCATCCTTGTTTGTGAATGACTGAGCATTTTATGGAATCTATGCAATCCATGCAATCATGGCACCCACCTGTTCCCAATTTGCCTGTTCACCTGTGGGATGTTCCAAATAAGTGTTTGATGAGCATTCCTCAACTTTATCAGTATTTATTGCCACCTTTCCCAACTTCTTTGTCACGTGTTGCTGGCATCAAATTCTAAAGTTAATGATTATTTGCACAAAAAAAAAGTTTATCAGTTTGAACATCTAATATGTTGTCTTTGTAGCATATTCAACTGAATATGGGTTGAAAATGATTTGCAAATCATTGTATTCCGTTTATATTTACATCTAACACAATTTCCCAACTCATATGGAAACAGGGTTTGTACATTACATATATACTTACATCATGTAAATAAAACCCTAATGGAAGTGTTTGGATGTTTTTTAGAGGTTCTGTAGGCAGAATTGAACGGCTCCCATAGGCTCCATTGTAAGCAGACTTTTGATCAAAGTTTATTTAATATTTAGAATGCATTAAAAAAAATCCAGCCGTCGTTATGTCTTTCATAATATTTGTGAACGATAGTCAAAATTCCAAAATAAATGCAGTTCCTCGTTAAGCCTCATCAACACCCGGGGTGAGCTCATTAAAGGAGGACCGCTATTTGCATGTTACGTGATTCAATCAAATCAACAAGCGAGAGAACTGGATGGACATCAAGATGACGGAATCAGTGCTAAATATTATTAACTTAATCACTTTCTTCTGGTACTGTTCCCCTCGCATTCAAAATAGCGTTTTTTTCATCCTCTGCTCAAAAGACCTAACCTTGATCCTGACCTCATGGTAAACTACCTGCAGGTGTCCCATCTTCCCTTTATCTCGAAAATGCTCGAAAAAATTGTTGCACAGCAGCTAAATGAACACTTAGTGTCTAACAATCTCTGTGAACCCTTTCAGTCCGGTTTCAGGGCAAATCACTCAACGGAGACAGCCCTCGCAAAAATTACTAATGATCTGTTGCTAACTATGGATGCTGATTCGTCATCCATGTTGATACTTGATCTTAGTGCTGCTTTCGATACCAGTGATCATAACATTCTATCAGAACATATTAAAACATCTACCTATGTCAGACTTAGCCAAGAACAGATTTGCCTTTTGCTGGAACTTTGCCTTAACACTACATACTTTCAATTCATATGAACGTTTTACCGACAAAAACATGGTCGTGCCATGGGATCACCTGTATCCCCAATAGTAGCAAACCTTTACATGGAGTACATGGAAAAGAGAGCTTTGAGCTCTTTTAAGGGAACAGCACCAAGTCATTGGTACAGATACATGGGTGACACATGGGTGAAAATCAAAAACCAAGAAGTGCAAGCCTTCACCGAGCACATTAACTCAGTGGACAAAAACATCAAGTTCAAACGTGACGATGTCAAAGACAGTAAGTTGCCTTTTTTGGACTGTGACGTCCACATTGGAGAAAACAGGGGCCTCCATGATGGGGTTTACTGAAAATGCACACATACCTATCAATACCTACTTTTTGACTCACACCACCCACTGGAACACAAACTGGGTGTTATCAGAACCCTACAACACAGAGCTTATAATGTCCCTACCAGCCCACAGGCCAAAGAGAAAGAGCATAGGCATTTGAAGGAAGCCCTCAAAACCTGTGGTTACCCCAGCTGGTCGTTTGTGAAAGTGCATCCAGTTCCAGAAATAACAAGAACAGAGTGGATGAGGAGGAAAAAGGTGACAAAATATTGTCATTCCATATGTATCAGGTCTATCTGAGGAACTCAGAAGAATTTTTAACCAACACAACATCCCAGTACACTTCAAACCAGGCAACACCCTGAGACAGAGACTGGTGCAGCCTAAAGAACGGACACCACACACCCACAAAAACAATCTAGTGTATGCTATCCAGTGTAATGATGAACGCACTGATTCATATATTGGGGAAACAAAACAACCACTAAGCCGATGCTTGGCACAGCATAGACGGGCAAACTCTTCAGGCCAAGACTCAGCTGTCTACCTGCACCTCAGGGAGAAACAGCACTCCTTTGAGAAGAAAAATGTACAGATTCTGGACAGGGAGGATGGAAGGTACGAAAGAGGAGTGAGGGAAGCCATCTATGTCAAGGTTGAAAAACCATCCCTGTACAGAGGAGGTGGTATGCGACACCACCTGTCTCCTAGCCTTTGACATTTATGCTAATCTAAGGAAATAGATGACAATTACAAAAATGTTTTAAAGATGGACATCCTATTGCAAACCTCACTATATTCAAAAGTAGCTTGAAAATCAAAGACTGAATGGCACAAAACGCCCCTCAAGTCTCTGAAGGGTTCAATGAGATGCTTGAATCAAAGGGAAGTGCCACGCTGTTACAAAAAAACTAAATGGAGCATGGACTTATTTGCAATATAAGAGACAAAGGGAAATTTGAAGATCTCTTCAAGGTACGATAGGTACTAAAAAGCAGTATTGGAAGGTATCATGGACCAGGGCTTGACCAGGCAGGCAAACCTGTTATGCAACATGTCCTCTCCATGGATAGATTAGCAGGGTAAAGCCATCGCTCTAAAGCACATTTAAGCGCAACGCCGGAGTCAAAAGGTCAGACAGGTAGAAAACACATAGAGACCATGAGAGGCTCATGTATAAATGTCTAATGGGATAATTCATTAACAGGACTGACAATGGTAAATAGTCTTGATATACATGGCAATTCAGTGTAGACTGTAGACGAAAACTTGCAAGACAATATCTACTGAAACTGATAGACACTACAGTGTTGTCAAACAGTCTCAGATATGTATCTCTCATGCAGAATGAATAGGCTGTTACTGCACGCTGTAATGGAAGGGAGAAAAAAGCATCAAGAAGAGAGCTTGTCAAATGAAGCAGTGATCTATTTTGAATCACATCCCAGAGGGAATATTCAATAGCATCACAAGAGTGTAAAAATATCAAGTTTTTAAATGCAGTACAACTGACAGAAGGTCAAGAGGTAAGTTGTTGTTTGGACTTGACATTAAGAAACCACACAGCTTTTCATTTCTACCCTATTGACTGTCCCGTTTGGTTGAGGACAGGGATGTCCGATAATATCGGCGTGCCGATAATATCGGCCGATAAATGCGTTAAAATATAATATCGGAAATTATCGGTATCGTTTTTTTTATTATCTGTATCGTTTTTTAAAAAAAAAAAAATTTTATTTTTTATTTTTTATTAAATCAACATAAAAAACACAAGGTACACCTACAATTAGTGCACCAACCCAAAAAACCTCCTTCCCCCCATTTCTTTCTGTTATCAATATTCTGGTTCCTACATTATATATCAATATATATCAATACAGTCTGCAAGGGATACAGTCTGTAAGCACACATGATTGTGCGTGCTGCTGGTCCACTAATAGTACTAACCTTTAACAGTTAATTTTACTCATTTTCATTAATTACTAGTTTCTATGTAACTGTTTTTATATTGTTTTACTTTCTTTTTTATTCAAGAAAATGTTTTTAATTTAGTTATCTTATTATTATTTATTTTTTTTAAAGTACCTTATCTTCACCATACATGGTTGTCCAAATTAGGCATAATAATGTGTTAATTCCATGACTGCATATATCGGTTGATATCGGTATCGGTTGATATCGGTATCGGTAATTAAAGAGTTGGACAATATCGGAATATCGGATATCGGCAAAAAGCCATTATCGGACATCCCTAGTTGAGGAGTACAACCGAAACTGTTTGTGCCTTCGTCGAAGATCTCACCCTTCTAATTATCACTGACCGTGGCGAATCGAGGAAATCGCCTAGGAGGGGTGTACTCTAGGCCATGGTAACATCATCTGGACAGCCATCATATAAGGTCCACAGCCCGAGATGGTGGTGTGGGATGCTTCCCAAGATGTTCCATCCTAAGTCAGTGGAGCCACCCAACATGTAACAAACATAATACTCCACATTGCTGCAAAGGTCCTGTATTCTTCTAGCTGCACCCAAGGTTTGGCCCGTATGTCAAAATGGATTGACATTTCTCTGAATGTGCGCTACGAAACACCCGCTTTAACTTTAGGGTGTTAAGCCAAATCACCAAGAGATTTCCTACACACCTTTAGGGAACTGACAAGCACATGTCTGTAGAATTTGTTCAAAATTGGTTGAAAAACATGGTTGCCATCAAGCAAAACATATTTACATGTGTGGGACTTTGCATGCCCAAGTCATTGACCATTAGTCTAATAAATATAACATTTTGATGATAACTGCATTACATACTGTGTATGCTAGCATGTCTTTTGAAGCTTTTTAACTTAACCCACAACAAGCACAACAAATGCCATTTATAGTCTTGTAAATAAAACAGGACTATAGGGACCTGCTCTCAGGTTAATAACTAACTGTAGGGCCTTGACCCATCATTGTGAGCTGTATTCTCGAGAGGGATGGCCTTCTTCATCCTCCAGGAGGCTGGGTGATTGGTATATGTTTATTTAGAAGGCAACACAGTGTCTACTGCTCTCCAATATTTGTAATTTAATTACACGGAGGAGTGTTTACTCTTATGGTTTGCATTCAAATGATCGGTTCCATTTGCCCGCACAGAACCGGGAAAAAGGGTTTTCGTTTACTCTGCTCCTTTTACATGTCGCAAAAAGACTGGAAATTAACTGAATTTATTTCATTGAACGCTTTTAAGTCCAGATTGAAAGTACTTGAGATGATGTTTTTAAATAGTTTCTTAATTTGTATGACATGTATTTTTATGTAACTGTATCTTTTGCTGCCTCTTGGCCAGGACTCCTTTAAAAAAAGGTTGTTTAATCTCAATGGGACTTTCCTGGTTAAATCAAGGTTAAATAAAATAAATAAAGTGCTCTTATAAACGACATGCCCCATTTAAACACTGAGTGCATCGTATACCAAAAGAAACTACTAATAAAAACCTGGTGCTCTCTGTGGGGTGAGTATATTGTTTTATGGAGTTTTTGAATGTGTAATCAAAGGAAGTATTTATATGATAGTAAATAAAAATCCTACCTCACTATTGTGCCCCCTGAGGTTGAAGTTGACCCTCTGCGGAGTGGGCCGGTCCCGCTTGCAGTGGCTGGATGTAAATGTGACCCCCACAACTCCTCGGCCATTTCCAGTGGCGAGCCAGCCTTCCTCGTAATAACGCTTTCGGCACACGGGTTGCTCTTTCTCACTCTTCGGCACGCGGCCTTTCCACGACAGGCACAGGATGTTGGAGTCGCTGCAGAGAACCGGGCCATGCTCCACTGAGGCGAACATCCCTGCGACGTAGGCGTTGTAAAGCTTCTGAGGTCCCCTCTGTTAAAGGTGCCACTCCTGTGCTGAGGTTACAGGTTCGATGATGGATGTGAGACGGCCATAGTGCATAGTATCTGCTCTTCCTTGGACATCAGTGAAAACTCAATTAAGGATACAAATAATGTCATAAAAGTGGAGAAATCAGCGTTGCAAAGGCACTAGTCACTTTTGATGGATTGGACCGATACGGTCAGTTGCCTCCTTTTAGAAAGTCACATCCAGGAACAAAACAGCCGTGTCACATAAATTGCCAAAGCATCCACTCAACATGTCTCGCGGCTTTCAGTCCATGAAAGCGCCTTTTCTGTACAGTTAAGCGTGTTGATGTCGGCGTGCTCTGTCCTCGTCATGATCCAATCCTGGCTGTGAGTGCGAGAGGAGGAGCAGGGACTCCTCTCCATCAGCTGTAATCCTGCAAGAGCGAGAACGCCTCTCCTTGAAACGCCATTACGCCGGCAAACCTCTGGCATCCCACTGGGGGTGAGGGAAAACGTTTTTTTTTATTATTACATCACAACAAGGCTTTTAACTTAGCACATTCTCACAAACAAACACTGAAATAAACACAGCAAAACTCTCCTTGCTTTTAAATATTAACAAGCTGGCCTAAATTACCCCTTATTCCACGGGCAGCCACTTATAGTTGGAGGACTATTCAACTCAGCGGAAGGATACTGAATTATTTAACACGCTCATGTATCATTTTAACGCTGTTTAATTAGAGCGACCCCGTGTGGCTAAGACATGACACAGCTGGAGGTAAACAAGGTGCCCAATGAGTATGCATCAATAATAATAATAATAATGATGATGATGATTGGATGACCATTATGGAGCTAGACAAAAGGTAAATATCGAATCAAGATGGAACAATGACAGTCTTGACCTAATTTCTATAGATACACAATAAAAGGTTACCTTAATAACGTAGCATGAATAAATACGAATAGGTATGACAAGCCAGTAAAGAAAGGAGCTATCAAAAAAACGCCTGGACAATAAAAAACCTTTCTCTGCCTGACTTTCTATTCTTTGTGCAGCAATTACACGGATAGTGATGCTGCACACAAAGTAGTTGCAACCAAAAAATAAAATAAAATGAAGGCGGCTAACGTTAGCTGACCCAAAACCAATCCAGGCGGCGACTCCAGTGGCTCTAGTGTCTAGTCCATCCGCCGCTGGCACTGGTCGCTAACCCGGCTACAGCTAGCATGACAGCCGAATACTGTCTTTTTAATGTATTTATAACCAGAAGAGTGTAGATACTTGAGAATGAATAAACGCCAGTAGCCCGGTGGGCTGAGTGTTGGGTTTCTGGGTCAGATTTAGAATGGATAAAACGATGGAGACATGAGCGGTGAGATGGGAGCTTACCTCGGCTTGAAGGCTGCTCTGTTGTCGCTGTGCCTGCAGTCACTCAGCTCCACTGCAGGGCCCGGCAGCTGGGTCACGTGTGGTGGTCATGTGACGCGACCATCATTCTAAATAATTATTCAACCTGCGAGTTGTCCTACCGAACGCCTATTTTTGTGGCCGTGCCATCATTTCCTCTGCGCTACTCGCCACTTTAACTCACACAGGAAAGCGTCAGCGCATATGTAATGTGGCCTCCCAGACGGAAGGGGGGAGTCGAGTTCACAACCCCACTTCCGGTTTGACATTCACGACCTGCCCGTTCTAAACATGGCCACCTCCATGGCGTTCCGGAGAGAATTTGGCTCCCTGGCAAGGATATTGAGAGGAATATCATATTCGGTAATGTTCGTTTTATGTCACACACATTTTGTTTGGTATCACAGGTTGATTGGCCGTAGTGTGTGTGAATGGTTGCCTGTCTATCTGTGTTGACCCTGCGATGAGATGGCGACTTGTCCAGGGTGTACCTCGCCTTCCGCCGTATGAAGCTGAGATAGGCTCCAGCACCCCCCGTGACCCCGAAAGGGACACGCGGTAGAAAATGGATGGATGGATCATATTCGGTAATGTTCGTTTATCCATCCATCCATCCCTTTTCTACCGCTTGTCCCTTTTTGGAGTCGCGGAGGGCGCTGGAGCCTATCTCAGCTGCATTCGGGCGGAAGGCGGCGTACACCCTGAACAAGTCGCCACCTCATCGCAGTGTTCGTTTATGTCACACACATTTTTTTTGTATCACAGGTTGTTTGGCCCTAGTGTGTGAATGTGAGTGTGAATGTTGTTTGTCTATATGTGTTGTCCCTGCGACTTGTCCAGGCTGTACGCCGCCTTCCGCCCAATGCAGCTGAGATAGGCTCCAGCACCCTCCCGCAACTCCGAAAGGGACAAGCGGTAGAAAATGGGCGGCTGGATCATATTCGATAATGTTCGTTTTATTTCACACATTTTTTTTGTTTTGAATGCGAGTGTGAATGTTGTCTGTGTTGGCCCTGCGATGATAGGTGGCGACTTGTCCAGGGTGTACCCCGCCTTCCGCCCGAATGCAGCTGAGATAGGCTCCAGCACCCCCCCCGCAACTCCAAAAGGGACAAGCGGTAGAAAATGGATAGATGGGGGAAAAAAAATTGTATCACAGGTTGATTGGACCTGGTGTTTGAATGTGAGTGTGAATGTTGTCTGTCTATCTGTGTTGCCCTGCGATGAGGGGGCGACTTGTCCAGGGTGTTCGCCGCCTTCCGCCCGAATGCAGCTGAGATAGGCTCCAGCACCCCCGAACGGGACAAGCGGTAGAAAATGGATGGATGATCATATTCGGTAATGTTCGTTTTATGTCACACACATTTTTTTTGGTATCACAGGTTGATTGGCTCTAGTGTGTGAATGTGAGTGTGAATGTTGTCTGTCTATCTGTGTTGGCCCTGCGATGAGGGGGCGACTTGTCCAGGGTGTACGCCGCCTTCCGCCCGTATGCAGCTGAGATAGGCTCCAGCACCCCCCGCAACCACGAAAGGGACAAGCGGTAGAAAATGGGTGGATGGAAGCACCCCCGCCACCTCGAAAGGGACAAGCGGTAGAAAATTGGATGGATAGATGGATGCATCTCCCGCAATCTTGAAAGGGACAAGCGGTAGAAAATAGATGGGTAACAGAGTAGACGCTATGGTGTCCGCCGTCGCCTCATTGCCATTGCTATTTACATGCATCATATGTTTGTTTTGTAGGGACAAGGCGTTTTGAGCTCCTGTGCAGCATCTACGAATTGCCTTGCAATGCGGTACGTAGCGTTTTTTTTTTTGTCTTCTAACAATCATAGGTTATCAAATCCAGACTCCAAACATCCCCGAACAAGCTAGTCAGGTTACTTCTAGACCTCCACCACAGATCCCACCTCACTCCTACCCACTTCTCCAACGTGGGCTGGCTCAGGGTGGAGGACAGAGTAAAATAACTTGCACTGAGCCGAATCTATCCATTCCGTTACACCTCCTGATACCGAAGTACATGTCAAACTACTTCCAGAACGTAAATGACCGCC
>NC_084734.1:27548504-27616004 GCF_033978785.1 Entelurus aequoreus
ATGGACTGCCAAGTAAAGGTAAAGCCGTGTGCTTAATTTGTAGTACACATGTTGCTGTGTTTAAAGAATATAGTGTAACGACCTGCTGAAGTTGATGTTGTCTTGAGTTGCGTAAATGAGGAGTGAGGATATGTGCGTGTGGAAGGGACGAGATAAGTTGAGCTGTGTTAGTATAGCTTGCTCAGTAAAAGTTTAAAAAGAGCGTCAGACTTGGTGTGCACTTCTTCTGGACGCTACAATTGGTGTCAGAAGTAAAACTTTGCGCATACTGCGCTGCTTAATTGTGTGCGCGGCCTGTTACGTCATCGAAAGGTGAGAGAGAGAGAGAGAGAGAGAGAGAGAGAGAGAGAGAGAGAGAGAGAGAGAGAGAGAGAGAGAGAGAGAGAGAGAGAGAGAGAGAGAGAGAGAGAGAGAGAGAGAGAGAGAGAGAGAGAGAGAGAGAGAGAGAGAGAGAGAGAGAGAGAGAGAGAGAGAGAGTCTACAGGTGCCATGGGGAATTCCGCCCTCAATGAAGACTCCAGGTTTGATGCCAAGGCGAACTGGGAGGCATTTCATCCCACTTCTGACATCAATTGTAGCGTCCAGAAGAAGTGTACACCAAGTCTGACGCTCTTTTTAAACTTTTATTGAGCAACCTATACTAACACAGCTCAACTTATCTCGTTCTTTCCACACACACAGCTATCCTCACTCCTCATTTACGCAACAGCAACGCTTCCTCCTTCTTCGCCAATCACCTTACAGGCGTGCTACGTTCACAACCAAGAGGATGCAGGATAAAGTGACAGAAATTTAAATTTTTGCATGGTATTACACATCAGGAAGCGTTGTGTAAGAAAGTGTTAAAAATAAAACCATCAAAAGCCATCTGCTTTTGAATAAAGATAAGTTAGGTTAAATGAAAATATTATTATTTTTTATCTTACGGTATATCAAAAATAATTTAAGCAAAATTTAATTGAAATATTGTCGGTGTGGCCCTCCAGCAGTGCTCGGGTTGCTCATGCGGCCCCCGGTAAAAATTAATTGCCCACCCCTGCTGTATAGCCACCGAATCCATCTGATTGTCTAGTTAGCTAACATATATTACCCCCCCCCCCCCCCAACCCCCCCGCCGCCCCCCCCCCCCCACCCCCCCCCCCCCACACACACACACAATCTGGACTGTGGTCCTAACTTTTACCCCTGTTGGCTTTACAATCTTATCTTCATCATTATTTAAACTTTATGTTATTCAAGTATGACATTTTTTAATTTAATTAATTTAATTGACAAGCAATTCTATTATGGTCATACTCTTGTTTGCTAGCGGCTACGATTTCAGTACTATTGAAGATCTTTGCTCCTTCTCAACTCTGTGATATTCTTTTCACAAAATACAACCAATAGTACGTTAATGTTAAATCTTACTTGTGAAAAGTAATCCCCCGATTCCTATTTTCAACAGTCCGCTCATTTGAGCAGGCATCTTTGTTTTCTACCTGTCAACTGTCAGTTTAGGCTGCTCGCCGCCCGACTTAAACAAGTTGAAAAACGTATTTGGGTGTTACCATTTAGTGGTCAATTGTACGGATAATGTACTGTACAGTGCAATCTACTAGTAAAAGTTTCAGTCAATCAATCAACATTGATTCTGTAGTGTATTGCATTAAGACTACAATCTTGAGTTGATTTTGTGTTTATTTGGAACATGCATGCATTCACAATTTCCAGTTTCTCCATTCAACATGTTCGAAAATGAGTAGGATGAAGCAGAGCTTATTTAATCCTGCCCCTTTTCCTTTACATAGCAGTTGCTAACACTTTTGTTCACTTTCTGTCTCAATTCGTTAACAATATACTCCAAAAGTAATAACAATAATAAATAATAATTGGTGAAGTAAGTTATATTTCATATGGTGAGATGAGTAATATTAACTTGAAAATGAATGGATTAATGAAATAAATTCAGAATGTTTATCATGGTTGTTCTGCTTTGTACTTTGTAAACACTTTAAGTTTGAAGAGTTTCTTGAAGTGGATCATATTAGTACATTGTTTGATTTATTTGCTTAATCCATTCCATAATTTAATTCCACATACTGATATACTGAAGGTCTTAAGTGTTGTACGTGTGTACAAATGTTTTAAATTACATTTTTCTCTAAGATTATACTTCTCCTCTTTTGTTGAGAAGAATTTTTGTTTATTCATGGATAGCAGGTTATAGTTTGCTTTGTGTATAATTTTAGCTGTTTGCAAATTCACTACGTCGTGGAATTTCAGTATTTGTGATTCAATGAATAAAGGATTTGTATGTTCTCTATATCCAACATTATGTATTATTCTAACTGATCTTTTTTGTAACAACGTTAATGAATTAAGTGTACTTTTATAGTTATTTCCCCATATTTCTACACAATAACTCAGATATGGCAATACTAGCGAGCAGTTGAGAATATGAAGTGATTTTTGGTTTAGAACACGTTTTGCTTTATTCATTATTAATGTGTTTCTTGCTACTTTATGTTGTATATTTTTTACATGAGATTTCCAGTTCAATTTATCATCAATCATTATACCTAGAAATTTGGTTTAATTTACTCTTTCAATTTTTATTCCGGCTATTTGTATTTGTGTTTGACTTTCTCTTCTACTGTTACCAAATAGCATTATTTTAGTTTTACTGAGATTCAAAGATAGTCTGTTTTTGTCAAACCATCTTTTTAATGTGTTAATTTCTTCTGTTATTATTTGTTTTATCTTCTGTGTGTTCTCTCCTGAACAAAACACTGTTGTATTACCGCAAATAATACTAACCTTAAATATTTTGTAACTTTACAAATGTAATTTATAATATAATAATATTGAACCATTTTGGTCCTAGTATTGATCCCTGAGGTACACCACAGGATATATTTAGCGTTGTAGACGTGTGTTCACCTATCTTCAGGTCTTGTTTCCTGTTCGTTAAATAACTTCTAATCCAGTTTAAGACCAACCCTCTGATGCCATACCGTTCTAGTTTTTTTAATTAAAATATTGTGATTAATTGTGTCAAATGCTTTAGTTAGATCCATCAACACTGCTGCCGCACATTTTTTACTATCTATTGCATTGGTAATTTCTTCTGTAATTTCAATTAAAGCCATCGAAGTTGAAACATTAGCTGTTTATCCATATAGGTTCTCAGAGAGTATTCTATTTTTGTTTGTGAAACTCTCTAATCTGTTATTGAACAGTTTTTCAATGATTTTAGAAAATTGTGGAAGTAAAGAAACAGGTCTATGATTTGTAAATTGGTGTTTGTCTCCAGTCTTATAAATTGTTGCATCTTTAGCTATTTTCATTTTGTTTGGGAATTTGCCTGTTTGAAATGATAAATTGATAATATACGTTAATGGTCCTGAGATCTCTTTTATAACCCTTTTTTATTGTTTCCATATCAATTCCATTACAATGAGTTGAAGTCTTAGATTTGCATTTTTTCACATTATTGAGGAACATTGAGTTGGGATTTCTATCTATGATACCATTATAGTCCTCAATCAAAACTGGGTCTGGAATCCTTTCCTCCAATTTGGGTCCAATATTTACAAAGTAATAATAGAAGCTTTCAACTACTTCCTTTATGTTGTCATTATTTTTGTTTCCGTCTGAGAAGTATTGGGGGTAATCCCTCTTAGTGCCATTTTTAATAATGCTATTTAGGATGCCCCATGTTACTGTTTTTGTTCCTGTCTAATAATTGACTGTAATATTATATTCTACATCAGGGGTCACCAACGCGGTGCCCACGGGCACCAGGTAGCCCGTAAGGACCAGATGAGTAGCCCGCTGGCCTGTTCTAAAAATAGCTCAAATAGCAGCACTTACCAGTGAGCTGCCTCTATTTTTAAATTGTATTTATTTACTAGCAAGCTGGTCTCGCTTCGCTCGACATTTTTAATTCTATGAGAGACAAAACTCAAATAGAATTTGAAAATTTAAGAAAATATTTTAAAGACTTGGTCTTCACTAACTGACAAAGAAACAGATAACAGATTTGGTGTCCAGTTCAAAGTGTGACATGATTTATTTAAAAATTTGAGAGTTGACTTTTGTATTTTACATGAGTTATTATTTGTACAAACATAATGCAAAGTAATTCATGATTTGTTAAAAAATGTCAGTGGTTAGCTAGTTAAAAAGGGATATTGTGATTTCACAAGACTGTCTTAGAAGTGATCATTTGAAAATGTTCAATTTGAAAAATGTGCACTTAGAGAAAATATAAAAATAAAGTGTTGCATATTGATATTTATCTGTTTCTATATATATTTATTGTGAGAAATCATTAAGATGATCAGTGTTTCTACAAAGATAAATATCATTAATTATTAATAACATAGAGTAAAGGTAAATTGAGCAAATTGGCTCTTTCTGACAATTTATTTAAGTGTGTATCAAACTGGTAGCCCTTCGCATTAATCAGTACCCAAGAAGTAGCTCTTGGTTTCAAAAAGGTTGGTGACCCCTGTTCTACATGTTCGTAGTATGTTAGCTTGTTTTTATACTTTTTGTACTTATTTTCTGCCACCGTAGTTCTTTGCGTTATACATTTTCTATATAATGTATTCGTCTTATTACAAGCATTTATTGTATCCTTTTGTCATCCATCTTTGCAGGTTTCCACCCTCTTTGACCCGAGGACCATCCTTCCACACAGCAGCAGCAGCACTTTCATCAACACCGTCGCCAGTCAGTTATATTATTTGCATCCTCACGTTTGCAATGTCAGTCCATGTAATTATTTCAATAATCACAAGAATGTTATTTTCAGATCACGATCACAGAACAGCCGGACACACTTTTCCAGAAGGTGACCGTGTTGGTTAAAGGTCACGATCAGGGTGTCTTGGATAGCTATGAGTACTTTGCCACCATGGCGGCAAAAGAGCTGGGCATCACCGTCAGCAACTTGTGAGTCTTTGTTGAAGGACTTTTTGTATATTTGTGCAGAGTTTTAATCAGGGCTGTTTAGATGAACAATTTGCTGCACATTAAAATGATAAAAAAATGTAAAGAAATTAAACCAGTTGCAGTCAGGTGCCACCGTACTAAGAGGCAGAACGATTTGAAGCAGTGTTTTTTTAAACTGTGGTACGTGTACCACTCAGGCTCCTTCTAGTGGTACGCCAAATATATGCTTAATTTAGGGGTCCCCAAAGTAGGTCGCCCAAATTTACTTTTAAAACATGGACCAGAAGTTTAGGATGCCACCTGATTAGCAAGGTCCACAGCAAATAGTACTGACCACATGCTTCACACAAGTGAGTGTTGCACAAACTCAGTATATAGGTCAGACCTGGGCATTGTACGGCCCGCGGGCCGCATCCGGCCCTTTGCGCATCCCTGTCCGGCCCGCGTGAGGCCAATCATAAATTACAAAATACATTTAAAAAAGTATCTATGTCGAGTGTGCAATACAACGGTGCTGCTTTTGTTTTGAAAAGCGTTATTTGTATTACTTCCGTGTGGACGTATGCGCGTGTGCGATTGTGAGTGAATTGAACGGCGCAATAACAAATTACAAAATAAAGTTTAAAAAACATCTATGTCGTGCGCGCAATACAACTGTGCTGCTTTTATTTTGAAATGTGTTATTTATGCCGTATGTCCGGAGGGAACCTGTAAGTGAAGGTGCATAGAGACAAGTGATGAGACGCTAAAAAAAGAAAAGTTGATGAGGAATGGCGTGTTTCCAACAAGACATGGACTGCCAAGTATTTCTTTACATAAATTAATGGTAAAGCCGTGTGCTTAATTTGTGGTACACAGCTTGCTGTGTTTAAATATCATTTTAATCGCCACTACACGAAGAAACACGAGGGAAAATACCGGGATGTGTCTGATGAAGCGCGCGCAAGGGAGGATGATGCGTTGATGGTAAAACTGCAAACCCAACAAGGACTTTGTGCCATATTTCACACCCCCAGAGATGCAGCCGTCAGGACAAGTTTCGTCATTTCTCACAAAAGCGCCAGAAAAAGTAAGGCGTTTTCTGACGGAGAGTTTATTAAGGAGTGCTTATTGGACTTTGTTGCGCTGATAATGCCCGGAGACATTGACTGTTTTTCGCTAACTTTGGATGAGAGCTCTGATGCAGTCAATTAAAGAGACAACCACAGGTAATGACTTGTTCACAGAGGTAAATGCGTGTTGGGACACGCTGGCAGGTGTGACAATCCAATCCACTTTATTTATATAGCACATTTAAACAACAAAATGTTTCCAAAGTGCTGCACAACAATATTACAAACAATATTCAAATATTATCCTTAGCTCCACCAATGACTGAATAAAAAGAAAAAACAATTACATATAAAACCAATATAAAAAACAATATAGAATAGATATGATTAAAAACTATTTTTTAACAACAGATGGTTGTCCAAATCTGATGGGGAAAAATGTTGGATAATGCAGGATAAAGTGACCTTAAAAAGCAATCTGCTTTTGTATAAAGTTAAGTTAGGTTAAATGAAATTATTATTATTATTATTATTAATTATTATCATCATTATTATTTATCTTATGGTATATCAAAAATAATATTGAGCCAAATTTAATTGAAATATTGTCGTGTGGCCCTCCAGCAGTGCTCGGGTTGCTTATGCGGCCCCCGGTGAAAATTAATTGCCCACCCCTGATATAGGTACTAATTGGACAACCAATTCAGCTCCCGCCATCAGTGTGTGAATGGGTAAATGTGGAAATACTGTCAAAGCGCTTTGAGTACCTTGAAGGTAGAAAAGCGCTATACAAGTATAACCCATTAATCATTTATTTATTTAAATGCATGGTCCAATTGAAAAAACAATGTAGAACATTAAAATATGGGATACAAAAACACAATTTGCCCTCTGAACTATGTGAACATTATAAAAATGTCTAATAGACTTAGACAAACTTTAATGATCCACAAGGGAAATGGTTATAAGGATGGAAAAGGATAATGCTCACAAGGGCACAAAAAGAGTGTGACAACAAAAAGTAAAAAGGAGACCAAAAATGTACCATAATATATGACAATATACAATAGTACCACACTAGAGATGTCCGATAATATCGGACAGCCGATATTATTTTAAATGCTTTAAAATGTAATATCGGAAATTATCGGTATCGGTTTCAAAAAGTAAAATTTATGACTAAAACGCCGCTGTACGAAGTGGTACACGGACGTAGGGAGAAGTACAGAACGCCAATAAACCTTAAAGGCACTGCCTTTGCATGCCGGCCCAATCACATATCTGCGGCTTTTCACACACACAAGTGAATGCAAAGCATACTTGGTCAACAGCCATACAGGTCACACTGAGGGTGACCGTATAAACAACTTTAACACTGTTACAAATATGCGCCACACTGTGAACCCACACCAAACAAGAATGACAAACACATTTCGGGAGAACATCCGCACCGTAACACAACATAAACACAACAGAACAAATACCCAGAACCCCTTGCAGCACTAACTCTTCCGGGATGCTACAATATACACCCCCCGCTACCCCATACCCCCCCACACCTCAACCCCGCCCACCTCAACCTCCTCATGCTCTCTCAGGGAGAGCATGTCCCAAATTCCAAGCTGCTGTTTTGAGGCATGTTAAAAAAAATAATGCACTTTGTGACTTCAATAATAAATATGGCAGTGCCATGTTGGCATTTTTTTCCATAACTTGAGTTGATTTATTTTGGAAAACCTTGTTACATTGTTTAATGCATCCAGCGGGGCATCACAACAAAATTAGGCATAATAATGTGTTAATTCCACGACTGTATATATCGGTATTGGTTGATATCGGAATCGGTAATTAAGAGTTGGACAATATCGGAATATCGGATATCGGCAAAAAAGCCATTATCGGACATCTCTATACTACACAATTGAAAATACACCCATTTAAAACATTTAGTACAGTGGTCCCCAACCACCGGGCCACGGCCCGGTACCGGTCTGTGGATCGATTGGTACCGGGCCACACAAGAAATTAAAAGAAAAACAGCCAACAGAGTACAGCCTCTTGCAATTGGCCTGGTGTACAAAATACACTTCACCACAAAAATACCCATGTACCTGTCTGGATACTTACAAAACGTAAAACATATCCACCACTACAACGCCAGAGGTAGTTCTACAAATTACGGTCAACCCAGATTTGATTCCAAAAAAGGTTGTAATTCGTTTGCCTGATACACCACCTAGATGTAGAACTCCCTACCGATGTAGGGTTGTACGGTATACCAGTATTAGTATAGTACCGCGATATTAATGAATCATATTCGGTACTATACCGTCTCTAAAAGTACCGGTCCCCCCCACCCATCGTCGTCACGTCATGTCATTGCTGGTTTACGAGCCGACGAGCATGTTCGACAACGCACAATCACAGAGTACTTACAAGCAGACACAGTGTGTAGACAGAAAAGGTAGAATGGACGCATTTTGGCTTAAAAACTAACGATAAAGGTGAAGCTAGAACACTGAAACGCCCTCAGGAAGAGGTGCTTTAAGACATGGCCAGCTAGCTAGCGGCTAAAGTCCATCCGCAGTTAGCAGTGTTTTAGCTACTTCTAAATCACTAATTCTCGCCTCCATGGCGACAAATAAAGTACGTTTCTTACAGGTATCATCCCTGCAGGGCGAAGAATAGCTAAATATGTTTCAGTTCACACCGTAGGAGGATACAATAGCTCACCGGCGTCACAATGTAAACAAACGCCATTGGTGGATCAACACCTAACATTCACTGTAATGATACCAAATACAGGAGGCGATACTACTATGATATCGATATTTTTTAGCATCACAAAATCCATCCATCCATCCTTTTTCTACCGCTTGTCCCTTTTGGGGTCGCGGGGGGTGCTGGAGCCTTTCATTTAAAAAAAATTATATTATGTTTATAAACTCAGGAAATACGTCCCTGGACACATGGTGACTTAAATTATGACCGTTGTATGATCCTGTAACTACTTGGTATCGGATTGATACCCAAATTTGTGGTATCATCCAAAACTAATCTAAAGCATCCATACAACAGAAGAATAAGTGATTAGTACATTTTAACAGAAGTGTAGATAGCACATGTTAAAAGAGAAAGTAAGCAGATATTAACAGTAAATGAACGAGTAGATTAATAATTTATTTTCTACCACTTGTCCTCAATAATTTTGACAAAATAATAGAATGGAAAATGACACAATATGTTACTGCATATTTCAGCAGCTAAATTAGGAGCCTTTGTTTGCTTAATTACTACTAAAAGACAAGTTGTCTAGTATGTTCACTATTTTATTTAAGGACACATTTGCAATACGAAACATATGTTTGATGTACCGTGAGATTTTTTTGTTAAATGGTAAATGGGTTATACTTGTATAGCGCTTTTCTACCTTTTTAAGGAACTCAAAGCGCTTTGACACCTACTTCCACATTCACCCATTCACACACACATTCACACACTGATGGCGGGAGCTGCCAAGCAAGGCGCTAACTAGGACCCATCAGGAGCAAGGGTGAAGTGTCTTGCTCAAGGACACAACGGATGTGACTAGAATGGTAGAAGGTGGGGATTGAACCAGGAACCCTCAAGTTGCTGGCACAGCCACTCTCCCAACTGCGCCAACAATGCAATTTTTTGTGGTCCCCTTTATTTTAAAAAGTACTGAAAAGTTTCGAAATACATTTTGGTACGGGCACCGGCACCAAAATATTGGTATCGGGACAACACTAATCTCATGCTTCCTTCAAAGCCGCTTAAAAGCCACTTACAAGCGGAGGCAAATCGTAACAGAATAAAAAAAAGACTTTCACTTTTTATTTTATTTTTTAAAATTTATTTTCCTGCAGTATTGTCTTTTGAATGTTACCTTCTGCCCAGCACTGTGTTTTCTGTATGTTTGCTGTATATTGCTGAATTTCCCCCAGGGATCAATAAAGTACTTTCTAGAGATGTCCGATAATATCGTCCGATAAATGCTTTAAAATGAAATATGGGTATCGTTTTTTTTTGTTTTGTTTTTATTAAATCAACATAAAAAACACAAGATACACTTGCAA
Source organism: Entelurus aequoreus (assembly GCF_033978785.1). NCBI lineage: Eukaryota > Metazoa > Chordata > Actinopteri > Syngnathiformes > Syngnathidae > Entelurus > Entelurus aequoreus. Next base: position 27,558,595 of record NC_084734.1, read on the forward strand.
TTAGTGCACCAACCCAAAAAACCTCCCTCCCCATTGACACTCATTCACACAAAAGGGTTGTTTCTTTCTGTTATTAATATTTCTGGTTCCTACATTATATATCAATACAGTCAACAGGGATACTGTCCATAAGCACACATGATTGTATTTTTTTATGACAAAAAAAATAAAATACCATACCCCCTCCCCCCGTGGGACAAATTTTCAAGCGTTGCCCGGTCCGCAGTTACAAAAAGGTTGGGGACCACTGATTTAGTAGACCTGATGGGTAATATATGCAAAACGCTCTCCGCACTTGGACATTTTTGATGCATTTTAGTTGCTTGAGGGACATTGATAGAAAATGGATGGATGGCAAGATATTTCTGATGGATTACAAAACCTTTTAGAAGGTCAGGGAAGTCAACAAAGTAGGAATGGTTCACATACTCTTAATAGTCAATGTTTTATCGAATATACTTCATATATGGGACGGCGTGGCGAAGTTGGTAGAGTGGCCGTGCCAGCAATCGGAGGGTTGCTGGTTACTGGGGTTCAATCCCCACCTTCTACCATCCTAGTCATGTCCGTTGTGTCCTTGGGCAAGACACTTCACCCTTGCTCCTGATGGGTGCTGGTTAGCGCCTTGCATGGCAGCTCCCGCCATCAGTGTGTGAATGGGTGAATGTGGAAATACTGTCAAAGCGCTTTGAGTACCTTGAAGGTAGAAAAGCGCTATACAAGTATAACCCATTTATCATTTGATCATTTATTGTTGTAGTGGCAGGCAAACTAAAGCCTGGTGTATACCTTCGCGTCACGTAACTTGTGTAGGCGACACGGTCATCCCCCTCCCCCTGCAGCTCGCACATGTTGCCAGGCAATCTTAATCGGCCCACACATTCGGCTGGCGGCCAATCTTTTCCTACTCGCTGTGTGCACATATTGGCGGGCAATCTTTATCTGCGCGCATATACTGTATAAGGGTGGCGGGCATTCTTTTGTTTGATGATGAGCAGCCAGGTTCCAGACGTTCATGGTCCTTCACTAAATGTAAGTCATTTTAGTTACAATTTTTTTTTTTTACACAAGCGTGTTTAAAGCGTTTGCCTGCCAACACAAGAACCAGCGCGTTCATCTGTTTTGAACATTATTTCGGTCCCACCATCTTTTGTTATTCCGCCGTGATTCTAGTTCTACTCAGTCCAGGTCATTTATTTGTTGTGCAAATACTTTTAAAAGGCACACTGTGTAATATTTTTAATTATTCTGTTGTCAGCAATATAAAGAGTGGATTTGAATGAGGACCTAATCAACTTAAATAAAAGGTTTATGAATATTACAATTGTACTTTTTTAAAGAGGAAATGTGACAGTTTATTTTTTTTAAATAGATCCTTATTAGATGCTAACTTTCTACACAATAGCCACTAATCTTCCTATAAATAAAATCTCGACAATACATACTGTACGTAGAAAAGACACTCAATAACATATGCCTATAAAATGCTATACATAATCAGTACTACAATCCATCATATATAATAGTTTATCTAGTGGAGTGTATGTTACAAACATATTATATTTTAAAGTGTAAGATTGTTGGCCTTGTTGTAATATGAATAGTAAAAAAAAAAAATACCAGCAGGTTTTTTTAGTAAGCGCTTATCGACATTAAACCATGACAGATTGTGGTGCATACTGTCAATACTAGTCTAAAGTGGGCACTTCAATGCCAATCGTGCGGGCTTATTTTGCATAAGTTGGAGCTTTTGAATATCTTTCTTCGGAGCGCATGACCAAATCACGTCGGAGCAATAATCGAGATAACTGTAAAACTTGCTTAATTGAAAAATATGTCATAAAATAGGCACGTCTTCTAATAACAGAAACAGTCCTGCCCATTTTAGACACAATCTCATTTATATCACAATATAAAATTCAATTGATAATTTATGGTTAACCCTAACCGTTCAGTTTCATGCGCCTGCTCCAAATAATTATTATTTTTTAAGAATAAGTGACAGAGGCTGTACATTTTTAATGTATGTTTATGGCCCATAATCATATTTTGTTTGTTATTTAGAACATGCCTATTACTGTCAACAAAACTGGATACACAGTCCAGTTCTTTTTGCAGTAAAGTGAAGTGAATTATATTTTATATAGTGCTCTCTAGAGACTCAAAGTGCTTTACATAGTGAAAGCCGTTATCTACATCTTTAAGCTACATTTAAAACAGTGTGGGTGGCACTGGGAGCAGTCTTCATCAACGGCACAGCGGCGGAGATAGTAAGCAGCACCAAGTTCCTGGGGGTGCAGATAACTGACAATATAACCTGGTCCCTACACACCGGAGCTCTTGTAAAAAAAAGCTCAGCAGCGCATGCACTTTTTGCGTCGGATGAAAAGAGCACAGCTCCCTTCCCCCCATTCTCACCACATTCTACAGAGGCACTATAGAGAGCCTACTGACCAACAGCATCTCTGTCTGGACTGGAGCCTGCAATGCCTCAGACTGGAAGTCTCTCCAGAGAGTGGAGAGGACAGCGGAAAAGATCATCAGGACTCCTCTTCCTCCTATCCAGGAGATCGCAAAAAGCCGCTGCCTGACCAGGGCTCAGAAAATCTGCAAAGACTCCTCCCACCCCCACCAAGGACTGTTTTCACTGCTGGACTCTAGAAAGAGGTTCCGCAGCCTCCGAAGCAGAACATCCAGGTTCTGTAACAGCTTCTCCCCTCAAGCCGTAAGACTCTTGAACGCATCATAATTTAATTATCCCCTCAACTCCCCCCAAAATGGATTATCTCGCTGGAATAAAAAAGACAATATAACATACATCCATAAACGTGGACGCATGTGAAAAAGTGCAATATATTTATCTGTACAGTAATCTATTTATATATATTTATTTATTTTATATATATATTTATATATGCACCTTATTGCTTTTTTTATCCTGCACTACCATGAGCTCCTGTAACGAAATGTCGTTCTTATCTGTGCTGTAAAGTTCAAATTTGAATGACAATAAAAAGGAAGCCTAAGTCTAGTCTGTCTAAGGTGGGTAAAGTGTCTTGCCCAAAGACACAACGGCAGTGGCTCGGATGGCGAAAGCGGGAATCGAACCTGAAACCCTCAAGTTGTTGGCACTGTCGCTCTACCAACCGAACCATGCCGCCCCGTAGTGCAGTACATCACAGTAAACTGTATTTGTATTTTGCGCCAACTGTTGCAAGTTGTCAGATGTACTGTAATAGATTGTCAGAAATTGTCTTACAAGAAGATTGACTCCATATCTGGAATATATGGAACCGTGGTAAACTACTATGGGAGCTAGAGCTGTTCCTGGGGTAGACTGACTGTTTTATGGGTGCCACCCCTGAAAAAAAAGAAGTACATGCCACTGTCTGCAGTAGAGAAATTCCCTGAAACGTCTCTGGCAACGCATTTCAGCCAGTTTGGTGGTACTCTTCCGCATGCGCAAAGGATTGATGAATTGGTAGTGACAGAACAAAAGTCAATATAGAATACGCTACACAGCACATTGGTTCTCTCAGTGGAAAATTTGAGTGTACAAAAAACACCCTGACTGAGCAGTCGAGCAACAACAAGTACTATACTGTCACTTTGTAAGGATTTTGCTTTTCACCGAAAAACTTGCATTTTAAACGACCACAGTAATGTAGATACATGTTTGTGTTCCCTCTGCTGCAGCTTTGAACCCCCCAAGGACATAGAGAGGCTTACAGTACTGAAGTCTGTTCACATCTACAAAAAGCACAGGGTTCAGTATGAGATGAGGACACACTACAGGTGCATTGAGGTGAGATTATAGCAGCCCACGGTATTATCATGTATCGGTAAATTCTTCAAAGTTCTTTGTTGGTAGCTGTCTCATCTAACAGGCTCCACAGCACAGGTGTATCTGGAATACATCCAAAGAAACATTCCAGAAAGCATAGCCATGCAGGTGACAAAAGTGAGTCTGTACCAAAAACACTGCACATTGAAGTGTTCTTTTGTCTCATACATGTGGTTTCTTGTTAACAAGACTGCAATGGAGAAAGTTCCAGACCATATCACAGAGCCCATGTGGAACGATGAGCCCGCTGAGGAAGCCCGGCAGAAGCCTAGCCAATAGCATGCCTACTTGTCACGTATTGTGTCAGTGTGTGTTTTAAATAATAATAAATGCAAATATTGACAGTGCAGTCCCAGTTTTTTGTATTGATATGTTGTAAAATAAACAGTACCAGCACACATGGGTTCTTGGCAATATTTTATTAAGTCATTCAAATTATATGCAGTTCTGTGTACTAATTATCAACACATACATACCGTATTTCCTCAAAGAAAGGCCAGGTGTGGTTATTTATTATTTTATTTACTTTCTCTTGAAATTCCAGTGTTAACTGTTGAGCTTAAAACACATACCCTACATGGGTTAGCCATTGTTGTAATGTTTACTGCCTTGCATATGATTTAAGATTGGCCATTACTGGAGGAAATACAGTAAGAGGGGAGACTCACCCTTGCATATGAAGGCTGCACCTCAGGCCTCACGTTGCAGTTGGAGAGCTGTAGGGGAAAAAGGCCTGTGTTCCCAGGACTGGGGGAGGTTAACTGTACTGTGTGCCACCCCCATTTCAGGAGACAACAGTCAGTCATGTTAGCAGCAGGTGCAGGGAGGATGGACCAAAGGGGCAGCATGGAAAATGTGTACAAAGATGGAAAAAGGTGCATAGGGAAAGATTGCAGCAGCTGGTTGTCCTACTTGTTTCAAAAATAAACTTTTTTATTTGTAATCAGCACTACTATGTGCAGTGTTTGCAGCAAAATAAAGCATATTACCGGTATTTATAAACTTCATGTACATTAAGGCAAGAGTGTCAATAAGATTAGTTTAAAAAAACAAAACATTTTGGTGTAAATGAATATGTATTGACTGTACTTTTTTTTAGAAATCACTAATTTATTCATGTAAAATGTTTTGTTTCCCAGTAAGCCTAAAATAACATTACAATAGCTACTAATATATTGCTATTAGTTCATTAAACGCAATAATGCATGTCACATACACAATATTCTGAAACTATTATGCAAAGCTCTAGTGTAATCCACACACTGAAAATTACATAGATACGGTTATGAAAATGTGCTGACAACTCAAGATTTATTTGTGAATAAACAAAAAAAGGGAGAAGTTTTTTCTTTATTTATTTTACTTTATTTCTTTTTTCTACAAAGTTGACAAAAGTTGTGTCGTTAATTACAGTGGAACAAACCTTTTCATTCCAGAAAAAAAAGATAATGTAATCACTATTTGTTTAACACTACTCAGCACTGTGTTGAAGACAAACATTCATGTTCCAAACAGTAATATTTGTTAAATAGCTGCACAATAACAATATATATGAATACTAAACAAGTGGAAACAGCTTGGTGAGGTTGTTACCAAAAAAAAACTATATCTAGGTAACAGAAGGAAGGTTAAAACGTGTGCATCACATTACATTAATAAGATGTGAGGCATTACTCACTCACGTGTAAAAAAAAAAAGTAAAGCAATGAGGTTTTCACCTTTTTTGAATAGGAAGTGGTCTTTTGTGCTGTTTCTAGAACAGGCTGTATTAAAAGTGGCGGCCAGCAGTGGGCCCCGGCCACCTCTGGCCTCTGCCATGTGGAGGGTGAGGCGGAGGATACACTGGTCCATTGTGGTAGCTGTGCAGAAGGATAAGATTACACATTGGATCCTTGCCAGTAGGAGGCGCTCTCTGATAAGAGCAGCCAATTCAAGTGGTCTCCAAGATTATTATTTTAAAAGGGCACTTGTTTATATTATTACATGCACTAGTTTGAATGGAGGAATCTTCTTTAATCAATAATTAAAACAAACAAAAAAAGCATAGGATGGAGGTAGAAGCTAAGCTATAATAATGAAATGGGAAAAAGCTGTGTAGCAAAGTGGTATTCTTCTCACTCACCCATTCAATACTTACCCTCTTGGACCTCTGGGGTGGAAGTGACGAGGGGGGCCGGGGACAGGCATGCCACGGCCTCTGGGGTGTGGAAGATGCCCTCTAAAAGCCAGGTGGCCTGGAGGTGGCAGTGGAGGAGGGCCGTGTCTACAGGTCGACACAAGTAGGACATGAACTTCCGCTTCAGTTTGTGGCCATTTAGGTCTTGGTATGATAAGGCTACCTGGGCATGGGCGGGAAGGGACCTCTAAAGTGCATGGGGGGAGGCAGAGGACCCATGCCTATTGGTCCATGCCTACCTCGATGACCTCTGAGTTCAGGGTAGGGTCGCATTCTCCCCATTCCTCTGCAAATAATAGGAAATATCAGGCAACAACAAACATGTTTAAAGGCCTACTGAAATTTTTTTTTTTTATTTAAAAGGGGATAGCAGATCCATTTTATGTGTCATACTTGATCATTTCACGATATTGCCATATTTTTGCTGAAAGGATTTAGTAAAGAACAACGACGATAAAGTTCGCAACTTTTGGTCGCTGATAAAAAAAAGCCTTGCCTGTACCGGAAGTAGCGTGACGTCAAAGGAGGAAGGACTCCTCACATTTTCCCATTGTTTACAATGCAGCGAGAGAGATTCGGACCGAGAAAGCGATGATTACCCCATTAATTTGAGCGAGGATGAAAGATTTGTGGATGAGGAAAGTGAGAGTGAAGGACTAGCGTGCAGTGCAGGACGTATCTTTTTTCGCTCTGACCGTAACTTAGGTACAAGGATTCATTGGATTCCACACTTTCTCCTTTTTCTATTGTGGATCACGGATTTGTATTTTAAACCACCTCGGATACTATATCCTCTTGAAAATGAGAGTCGAGAACGCGAAATGGACATTCACAGGGACTTTTATCTCCACGACAATACATCGGCAAAGCTCTTTAGCTACTGAGCTAACGTGATAGCATCGGGCTCAAATGCAGATAGAAACAAAATAAATAAACCCCTGACTGGAAGGATAGACAGAAGATCAACAATACTATTAAACCATGGACCTGTAAATACACGGTTAATGCTTTCCAGCTTGGCGAAGCTTAACAATGCTGTTGCTAACGACGCCATTGAAGCTAACTTAGCTACAGGACGGCGGCGGCGGCGGGCGTTGTAGCTTTCGACGACACCCCAGGCCGCCATCAGAGTCGGCAAGAAACATAAATTTTCCCAAAGTTACGTACGTGACATACACATAGCGACACGCACGTACGGGCAAGCGATCAAATGTTTGGAAACCAAAGCTGTACTCACGGTAGCGCGTCTGCTATCCATCTCAAAGTCCTCCTGGTTGTTTTGCTGTAGTCCGCCGCTAATACACAGATCGCACCTACAGCTTTCTTCTTTGCAGTCTCCATTGTTCATTAAACAAATAGCAAAAGATTCACCAACACAGATGTCCAGAATACTGTGGAATTTTGGGATGAAAACGGAGCTTTTTTGTATTGGATTCAATGGGTCCAAATACTTCCGTATCAACCATTGACGTCACGCGCATACGTCAGCATACATAGACGTTTTCAACCGGAAGTGTGGCGGGAAATTTAAAATTGCACTTTATAAGTTAACCCGGCCGTTTTGGCATGTGTTGCAATGTTAAGATTTCATCATTGATATATAAACTATCAGACTGTGTGGTCGGTAGTAGTGGGTTTCAGTAGGCTTTTAACTCACCTCATACGACACAAGCAGTCAGTATAATCCATACATTCAAAAGCTAATTATTGTGGAACTCCTGATATTAGATCATCTTTGACCGCTGTCTCCATCCATCAGTTTTCTACCACTTTTCCCTCTTGGAATTGCAGGCGGGCTGGAGCATATCCCAGCTGAACTTGGGCGGAAGGCAGGGTACACCCTGGACAAGTCCTTTAAATAAACAATCTGTTTTTTGGCAGGACAATCCCCCCTCACGTTTATGTGTCTGTGCACTGCTTATTAGCCAGCAACGCTCTTGTTATGTTGACTATAGGCGCCGATCCCTTGGGTGTTTCGGGGCCCGAACACTCACGGACAATGCCGAGCACCCACGTGGGATTGATGCCAACTTTCAATCTTTAAAATAATTTATGAAAAATCAATCTTCTTGTAGTTAATTTTGTGGCGAGTTTGGTCCATTTTACAAAATACTAAAGCCACAAATCATATGGGATATTAACTTAGCTGAACATCTTTTTTTTTTTTTAAATACACACACACACACCAAGCACCCACTGGCAGAAATGTAGATGGGCGCCTATTATGTTGACTAGGGATGTTTGATAAGAAATTATCGAGTTCGAGCCTATTATCGAATCCTCTTATCGAACTGATTCCTTATCGATTCTCTTATCGAGTCCAGATAGGTTGTTGTATATGGAAAAAAACACACAATATTTGGTTTAACAAAAGCTCACTTTTATTATCTAAGAAAAAAATAAAATCTAATAAATTAATAAATATTGACTGTTGTTACCCAAAGTATATTAAGTGGGATTTTTCAGAAAAACAAATATATACAGTAACACAAAAACAACCTGTCTCTGTGATCACTATAGGTGTATAAATAATAATATAGTGTTAAATAAAATCAGTCCCTTGGGCACAAAACTGAAAATAATACAGCTCTCCACAAAGTGCACTTCTGCTGCTATTTGACATAACTGTTTGTTATGATGCTTTGACATTTTTGCACTTTATTTATTTATTGAAAGAAAATTCTATGAGGAGAAAAGTTGTTTGCAAATGTGGTTACAATGCTAAAAAATGAAAAGTTAAAGCTAAAAAAATAAATACACTTTATTGAGTTAACATTATTTCTTTATAGGGGGAAATATTTGATTTTATGAGCTAGGAATATAACAACTACACTACCCAGCATGCAACGGGAGTGACGAGCATGCGCGGTAGACCCAAAAAGTGTTGTTGCATGTCGTCTCACTCGGTAGCTAAGACGTCAAGAACTCAGCCAACACGCCTCGTCTGCATTATTTATAATTAGACAGACAACACATATACAGTGTGATTTTGTTTTGTTTACAAGGAAAGAAAAGCAAAAGTTAAAAAAGGGAGATGTCATATATGTATGTGCTGCGGTTGCTATAAGAACGTTGCGACAGCTGCCGTAAAGGAGGTGCGTTGCTAGCCTGGTTGCTATGTTTCCGGTTGGTCGTAAAAGTGTTGGTCATGTGTTTGTACCCTGCTCAAATCTCTCAGTAAAGTTATTCATTGGATTATACCTTTTGTTTTGAACTTTATTACACCTTGGAGCGCTTTTTCCGGCCCTTGCTTTCCCTATCTGCGCCTAATGACTGAGCTATGTGACGTAATTTCTTGTGGTTTCTCACGGAGCATTTCTGGTCGGGACGGGATTCCAGGGATTCGAATAAAGAACCAACTCTTTTTCTTTACTATAGTGGTCTCGATAACGGGTACCGGTTATCAAAAAGGGATACGAGTCCGAGGACTCGGTTCTTTTCTTATCGAACAACCGGGAAAACCGGTTTCGAGTATCATCCCTAATGTTGACCATTAATTCTTAAAGGCCTACTGAAACCCACCACTATCGACCACGCAGTCTGATAGTTTATATATCAATGATGAAATCTTAACATTGCAACACATGCCAATACGGCCGGGTTAACTTATAAAGTGCAATTTTAAATTTCCCGCAAAAATTTCGGTTGAAAACGTCTATGTATGATGACGTATGCGCGTGACGTCAATCGTTGAAACGGAAGTATTCGGACACCGAATATATGGAACCGTGGTAAACGTTCCATATATTTTCAAACCAATACAAAAAGCTTGGTTTTCATCGCAAAATTCCACAGTATTCTGGACATCTGTGTTGGTGAATCTTTTGCAATTTGTTTAATGAACAATGAAGACTGCAAAGAAGAAAGCTTTAGGTGGGATCGGTGTATTAGCGGCTGGCTGCAGCAACACAACCAGGAGGACTTTGGCTTGGATAGCAGACGCGCTATCGGACGCTAGCCGCCGACCGCATTGATGATTGGGTGAAGTCCTTCGTCACGCCGTCGATCGCTGGAACGCAGATGAGGGCTGGCTGGCGTAGGTGGATAGCTAATGTTTTTAGCATCGCTCTGTGAGGTCCCGTTGCTAAGTTAGCTTCAATGGCGTCATTAGCAACAGCATTGTTAAGCTTCGCCAGGCTGGAAAGCATTAACCTTTGTTTTTCAACTGTGGTTGTTTTTAAAGGGCTTTATAAATAACGTTGGTATGGTATGGTAACTGTGTATTTACAGGTTCATGGTTTAATAGTATTGTTGATTTTCTGTCTATCCTTCCAGTCAGGGGTTTATTTGTTTTGTTTCTATCTTCAGTTAAGCCCGATGCTATCACGTTAGCTCCGTAGCTAAAGTGCTTCGCCGATGTATTGTCGTGGAGATAAAAGTCACTGTGAATGTCCATTTCGCATTCTCGACTCTCATTTTCAAGAGGATATAGTATCCGAGGTGGTTTAAAATACAAATCCGTAAACCATAATAGAAAAAGGAGAGAGGGTGGAATCCAATGAGCCAGCTTGTACCTAAGTTACGGTCAGAGCGAAAAAAGATGCGTCCTGCACTGCACTCTAGTCCTTCACTCTCACGTTCCTCATCCACAAATCTTTCATCCTGGCTCAAATTAATGGGGTAATCGTCACTTTCTCGGTCCGAATCGCTCTCGCTGCTGGTGTAAACAATGGGGAAATGTGAGGAGCCTTTCAACCTGTGACGTCACGCTACTTCCGGTACAGGCAAGGCTTTTTTATCAGCGACCAAAAGTTGCGAACTTTATCGTCGATGTTCTCTACTAAATCCTTTCAGCAAAAATATGGCAATATCGCGAAATGATCAAATATGACACATAGAATGGATCTGCTATCCCCGTTTAAATTTTAAAAATTCATTTCAGTAGGCCTTTAAACTGTGTTGCGAGTACCACTGTTCATACGTGGGATCCATTCTCAATTGAATATGTTACACCAGAGATTTTAAAAAAAATACTGGACAATTTTTTAGGCCTGTACGTTATGAAATAATTATAATATTACCCAAAGTTTAGCTGAAATTAACCTCATACAATACAAGCCAATTCCCTGTGAGTCTATGCCACACATTTGAAACTAAACCAAAATTGTAAATGGAAGTAGCAAAAACGGTCGTAGTTGCAAAGCGAAATATTTTGGAGACGGTAGTTGAGCTTGAGAACTCCTGATATTGACACTCTTTGACTGTTGTTTGTATTTATAAAGCGCTTTACTATAAAAGCATGATAATCAAAGCATTTTTCATTTTACATCACATTCACACAATCATTCATACACCCATTCACACACTGATGGCGGAAGCTGCCAAGCCAGGCGCTAACCATGACCCTCAGAAGAAAGGTGGGTGAGTTGTCTCTCCTGTTCAGGGCAGCCCCAGGCTAAATTGGTGCCCTAAGCAGAATTTTGTTACAAAAAATGTTCCCACTTGTTTAATCATGTGAATATATTTTTTTAAATTTTTTAATCACACTTAATCTTATTTGTCCCAATATAATTTGAATATTATATATAGAATATAATTTGAAAATGACAACTGTAAAGGGGAACAACACTTATTTTTTCTGCCATTCTAGTCACGTCCGCTGTGTCCTTGAGCAAGATACTTCACCCTTGCTCCCGATGGATCGTGGTTAGGGCCTTGCATGACAACTCCCGCCATCAGTGTGTGAATGTGGAAATAGTGTCAAAGCGATTTGCATACTTTGAAGGTAGAAAAGCGCTATGCAAGAATAACACATTTACCATTTTAATTTTGCCTGTAATCTACAATCCTTATGAGAGACAATAATACATGTTTTGAATGCATTCCAAGTCGTAAATAAACGTCTGCTTACAATGGAGTAAATGGGAGCCATGACGTCATTGCATCTATTGCATCTTTTCAGACAATAAACCCCAATAAATAACCATCCAAAAAGTGCCATCAATACTCCATTTGCATTTCGTGACCTGAAAATTAACGAACTATCAGTGATATTGTTATTACAAGCGCTAATGTTAAGGACCTACATTTAGCAGTGCATTAATCCGAGAGAGGCAACTTCCTTATGCCGCTATAGTGATATCATTTGCTGGTGAGCTGCTTTCTTGCCTCTGAACAGGTGAAAGTTAATACTTAGACTTAAACTTCCTTTTATTGTCATTGAAATTTGAACTTTGCAGTACAGATAAGAACAACATTTTGTTGTATTAGCTCATGGTAGTGCAGGATAAAAGAGCAATAAGGTGCAGATAAAAATAAATAGATTACTGTACAGATAAATATATTGCACTTTTGCATATGCAGCCATCTTTATGGATGTACACTACCGTTCAAAAGTTTGGGGTCACATTGAAATGTCCTTATTTTTGAAGGAAAAGCACTGTACTTTTCAATGAAGATAACTTTAAACTAGTCTTAACTTTAAAGAAATACACTCTATACATTGCTAATTGGGTAAATGACTATTCTAGCTGCAAATGTCTGGTTTTTGGTGCAATATCTACATAGGTGTATAGAGGCCCATTTCCAGCAACTATCATTCCAGTGTTCTAATGGTACAATGTGTTTGCTCATTGGCTCAGAAGGCTAATTGATGATTAGTAAACCCTTGTGCAATCATGTTCACGCATCTGAAAACAGTTTAGCTCGTTACAGCAGCTACAAAACTGACCTACCTTTGAGCAAATTGAGTTTCTGGAGCATCACATTTGTGGGGTCAATTAAACGCTCAAAATGGCCAGAAATGAGAACTGTCATCTGAAACTCGACAGTTTATTGTTGTTCTTAGAAATGAAGGCTATTCCACAAAATTGTTTGGGTGACCCCAAACTTTTGAACGGTAGTGTATGTTATATTGTCTTTATTTTCTAGCGAGTTAATCCATTTTTGCGGGGACTATGGAGTGACTACGCTGGAAGTAAACTTTGAAATTTACAGAATTTACCGATATATTTGCCAAAAAAGTTCCATTACTACCACGAGCCTCTGCAGCCGCTTGATTATGAATCATGCCTCTCATCTTGATAGTAATATAATGTGGACATAAACTGAGAAGTTTATACACTGAAAGCCAACTTAGACCCGGAAAAGGCAAGAAAGGTACGAAAAGACGCTTGGTTGCACACACCTTTTTTCTTCACAAAGATTATGAGTCATTCTTCATCTAAATGAGAATAGGTGAACATTCTAATTGTCTGCATCCTAATGAGAGCAGACATTGCACAGAAAGTGATGTTGTATTATGTTTGTTGGCTCTCATGAAGTCTGCAGTGAGAAATCCGTGTTGTTGTTGAAGGACAAAGTGAACGTTATGATGCGTTTTTGAAATTACTGCGCCGCCTTATGCTTAAAATGAGGTAAAAATACTAACAGCTGATCACTGTGATTGAACTCAAATTAATCGCTATTTAACAATCACGATCGCCCAGCCCTAACGCCTATTGACTCCATTGTAAGCAGAGTTTTGCTCGCATTTATTTACTAATCAGAATGCATAAAAAAAGAAAAATGTGTGCTTGTTTTACATACAAATTGTGAATGATAGGCAAAATTCCAAAAAATGCAGTTCCCCTTTAACATAATTAAAACATACATTTGTAACTCTTCCTAAATCCGACGTATGATGGAACCCAGTACGACTGTCTTACAAGACCAGCACTAACACTGACCACCACGGGGGTCAGTGTTGAATCGTGGAGAAATTGGGCATTATTTTCAAATCGGTGACAAAGCAGTAATCCGTTAGTAGTCAAATTTTATATGAAGCACACTCACTCATTAATTGAAATTTTACATGTGCTTCTTTGCGTAAAACCAGGCCCCTCAGAGATTGGCATGATATGTGTATAGAGATGGGGGGCCCTGCTCCTGTTAAATCAACCACCTATGTTTGTGGACTGGAGAATGACTAATTTTAAAAAATGTCATATGAGTGTAAAAATAAGGTAATCACTGTATAATACAGTTAAAATACCTACTCACGCTCCAGTGATTTACTGTTTGGAAGCAAAGTTAATACTACGATACCTCATGGGGGAAAAGCCGTTCATCGCTCCATCCTTCATTGGACCCCTCCAGTGAAAAGGTGGACCGATGACTTTCATCGTGCCCCGTCCACCACCTCGGCTCATAGAACCCATTCGACCACGGCCTTGGAAACCTCGACCTCTGCGTAATCAAGCGTCATGGGACTCAGTCTGTCATGGCGCAAAGACTCAAATGCTGAGAGAGGACCATCCCACTGACCTGAATTTGTTTTCTGTAAAGGTTCGCCTCTCAGACTCCCCCTTACGAGTTGTCTTAGAGATGTTCGCCACCTTCTCTTTAGTGTCTCCATCCATCTGAAATGAGTCAACATTCACATACTGTACATTCAACTGACAAACACAATGCTAATTTAACAGTGGTCATTGAGAGTAAAAGGGGAACTGTCATACAAAACCAACTTTTCTTACCCATTGGACGGTTTCTGCAGGATTTTATTTATTTATTCAGCCTTTATTTAACCAGGTAACAATCCCATTGAGATTAGAGATCTCTTTTCCAGGTATCAGCTCATACAATTTAGTGCTTTTTATTGCCTTTTTTAACAGGAACAAAAATAATATGAGAGCAACATGGGGCATCCTCAATAGCATTATTAAAAATGGCACAAAGAGGGACTACCCTCAATACTTTTTAGACGGAAATAAAAAAAATGACAACATAAAGGAAGTAGTTGAAAGCTTCAATAATTATTTTGTAAATATTGGACCAAAATTGGAAGAAAGGATTCCAGACCCAGTTCCAATTGAGGAATATAATGATACCATAGAGCGAAATCCCAACTCCATGTTCCTCAGTAATGTGACACAGGAGGAAATAGTTACAATCGTGAAAAAATGTAAATCTAAGACTTCAACTGATTGTAATGGAATTGATATGGAAACGATAAAAAGGGTTATAGAAGAGATCTCAGGACCATTAATGTATATTAGTAATCTATCATTTCAAACAGGTACATTCCCAAACAAAATGAAAATACCTAAAGTTGCACCAATTTATAAGACTGGAGATAAACATCAATTTACAAATTATAGACCTGTTTCTTTACTTCCACAATTTTCTAAAATCATTGAAAAACTGTTTAATAACAGATTAGAGAGTTTCATAAATAAAAATAGAATACTCGAAGAGAACCAATATGGATACAGAGCTAATGTCTTAACTTCAATGGCTTTAATTGAAATAACAGAGGAAATTACCAATGCAATAGACAGTAAAAAATGTGCAGCGGCAGTTTTTATGGATCTAACTAAAGCATTTGACACAATTAATCACAATATTTTAATCAAAAAACTAGAACGATATGGCATCAGACGGTTAGTCTTAAACTGGATAAGAAGTTATCTAACGAACAGGAAACAATACGTGAAGCTAGGCGAACACATGTCTACAACGCTAAATATATCCTGTGGTGTAACTCAGGGATCAATACTAGGACCTAAATTATTCAATCTCTATATAAATGACATTTGTAAAGTTACAAAAGATTTAAAGTTAGTATTATTTGCGGATGATACAACAGCGTTTTGTTCAGGAGAGAACACACAGGAGATAATACAAATAATAACAGAAGAAATTAACAAATTAAAAAGATGGTTTGACAAAAATAGATTATCGTTGAATCTCAGCAAAACTAAAATAATGCTATTTGGTAACAGTAGTAGAGAAAGTCAAACACAAATACAAATAGACGGAAAAGAAATTGAAAGAGTAAATGAAACCAAATTTCTAGGTATAATGATTGATGATAAATTGAACTGGAAATCTCACGTAAAAAATATACAACATAAAGTAGCAAGAAACACGTCAATAATGAATAAAGCAAAACATGTTCTAGACAAAAAATCACTTCATATTCTCTACTGCTCACTAGTGTTACCATATCTGAGCTACTGTGTAGAAATATGGGGAAATAATTACAAAAGTACACTTCATTCATTAACGGTGTTACAAAAAAGATCAGTTAGAATAATACATAATGTTGGATATAGAGAACATACAAATCCTTTATTTATTGAATCAAAGATACTGAAATTCCACGACATAGTGAATTTGCAAACAGCTAAAATTATGCACAAAGCAAACAATAACCTGCTACCCAAGAATATACAACAATTCTTCTCAACAAAAGAGGAGAAATATAATCTTAGAGAAAAATTTAATTTAAAACATTTGTACGCACGTACAACACTTAAAGGCCTACTGAAACCCACTACTACCGACCACGCAGTCTGATAGTTTATACATCAATGATGAAATCTTAACATTATAACACATGCCAATACGGCCGGGTTAACTTATAAAGTGACATTTTAAATTTGCCGCTAAACTTCCGGTTCGAAACGCCTCTGAGGATGACGTATGCGTGTGACGTAGACCGGGGAGCACGGGTATGCCTTCCACATTGAAGCCAATACGAAAAAGCTCTGTTTTCATTTCATAATTCCACAGTATTCTGGACATCTGTGTTCGTGAATCTGTTTCAATCATGTTCATTGCATTATGGAGAAGGAAGCTGAGCAAGCAAAGAAGAAAGTTGTCGGTGCGAAATGGACGTATTTTTCGAACGTAGTCAGCCACAACAGTACACAGCCGGCGCTTCTTTGTTTACATTCCCGAAAGATGCAGTCAAGATGGAAGAACTCGGATAACAGAGACTCTAACCAGGAGGACTTTTGACTTCGATACACAGACGCCTGTAGAGAACTGGGACAACACAGACTCTTACCAGGATTACTTTGATTTGGATGACAAAGACGCAGACGTGCTACTGTGAGTATGCAGCTTTGGCTTCTAAACATTTGATCGCTTGACCGTATGTGCGCAACTTTTTTTTGCGTATGTACGTAACTTTTTTAAAATATATAAGCTTTATGAACCTTGGGTTAGGTGAACGGTCTTTTGGGCTGAGTGATTGTGTGTGTTGATCAGGTGTTTGAATTGTATTGGCGTGTTCTATGGAGCTAGGAGCTAGCATAGGAGCTAGCATAGGAGCTAGGAGCTAGCATAACACGTACCGTACCGTACGTGCGCGTCACATACGTAACTTTTTAAAAATATATAAGCTTTATGAACCTTGGGTTAGGTGAACGGTCTTTTGGGCTGGGTGATTGTGTGTGTTGATCAGGTGTTTGAATTGTAATGGCGTGTTCTATGGAGCTAGGAGCTAGCATAGGAGCTAGGAGCTAGCATAACACGTACCGTACGTAACTTTTTAAAAATATATAAGCTTTATGAACCTTGGGTTAGGTGAACGGTCTTTTGGGCTGAGTGATTGTGTGTGTTGATCAGGTGTTTGAATTGTATTGGCGTGTTCTATGGAGCTAGGAGCTAGCATAGGAGCTAGGAGCTAGCATAACACGTACCGTACCGTACGTGCGCGTCACGTACGTAACTTTTTAAAAATATATAAGCTTTATGAACCTTGGGTTAGGTGAACGGTCTTTTGGGCTGAGTGATTGTGTGTGTTGATCAGGTGTTTGAATTGTATTGGCGTGTTCTATGGAGCTAGGAGCTAGCAGAGGAGCTAGGAGCTAGCATAACAAACACGCAGGTGTTTTTATGCAGGATTAATTTGTGGCATGTTAAATATAAGCCTGGTTGTGTTGTGGCTAATAGAGTATATATATGTCTTGTGTTTATTTACTGTTGTAGTCATTCCCAGCTGAATATCAGGTCACCCCCGGCTCTCACAGCATCTTCCCTATCTGAATAGCTTCAACTCCCCACTAGTCCTTCACTTGCACTTTACTCATCCACAAATCTTTCATCCTCGCTCAAATTAATGGGGAAGTTGTCGCTTTCTCGGTCCGAATCTCTCTCACTTCATGCGGCCATCATTGTAAACAATAGGGAACTTTGCGTATATGTTCAACTGACTACGTCACGCTACTTCCGGTAGGGGCAAGCCTTTTTTTATCAGATACCAAAAGTTGCAATCTTTATCGTCGTTGTTCTATACTAAATCCTTTCAGCAAAAATATGGCAATATCGCGAAATGATCAAGTATGACACATAGAATAGATCTGCTATCCCCGTTTAAATAAAAAAAAAATCATTTCAGTAGGCCTTTAAGACCTTCTGTATATCAATATGTGGAATTAAATTATGGAATGGATTAAGCAAAGCAATCAAACAATGTACTAATATGATCCACTTCAAGAAACTCTTCAAACTTAAAGTGTTTACAAAGTACAAAGAAGAAGAACCATGACAAACATTCTCCATTTATTTCATCCATCCATTCATTCATTCTTAAAGTAATCTTACTTATCTCATCACATGAAATATGACTTACTTCACCAATTATTATTATTAAATTCTTACTATTATTTATTTATTTATTTTTATTGTGATTACCTATGGAGTTATTGTGAATAAATTGAGAACAGGAAGTGAATAAAAAAGTTTCAGCAACTGTTATGTAAAGAAAAGGGGTAGGATTAAATAAGCTCTGCTTCTTCCTACTCCTTTTCGAACATGTTGAAAAGAGAAACTGGAAATTGTGATGTATCATGTTGTATGCTTGCATGTTCGAAATAAACTCAAACTTTTAACTCTCTAACTCTAAATGCAAATTTAAACAAAATTTAATGCCCATTTCCGACTGCAATACAGTTAGTGTATATAGTCAAACGCTTACAATTGTCTGTATAGACAAAACTGATTGATTGAATTGAGAAGGTTCAAAGGATGTACCATTCCAAGCATTCGGTGTTCGAAGTTCATCAGCCATAGTTAGCCAAGTAAAAGGTTCCGCCTGTCAATCATCCCACTGTACTTTCAATCAAAATGATGAAATGTTTATATAATCAAAATAAATTGTGAATAACAATATTTTTTCCATTAGTTGTATAGGCCTGCATAACGGAGGCCAGCTAGTATGGCTTGACCATGTGAGCGTTGGTAGGCCTCCCTCCCTGACAATTAAAGGGGAACTGCACTTTCATGGCGAGTTTACTGACAGTTATAAGTAGGAACTTTACACTACAACAGCGGAGGATGAATGTCCCATAACAAGAAGATGAGAAAAAGAAGAAGCTTATCGACTACGGTGTCGGCACGGACTACAAAGGCGGACGCGCACAATTTTTCCGGATTTATGCAGATCCCAAATACAGATCAGCAGGTACCAGAAGGTAAGAAAAGTTGGTTTTGCACAATATTGTGAGACAAAACGCCAGATAATGTCTTACCTTATACACACACCATAAAATACTTGTATGTTTAATGCGTCGACAATCCATCAAGCGGTGCGGCTTCATAGCTTACCAAAGTCGTACTAAAACATTTTGATGGATTTTTGAGCGCCGTGTGTAATGTTCTATATTTTCAATGGAACATATAAAATGTTGGTGTTGAGTCATATTGCCATCAGAGTGCAATCGACACGTATCCCTTATGTTTGACTGCCATCTACTGGTCACACTTATCATCACACCATGTACCAAATAAAATTGCTTCGAGGTCGGTAAGCAAAACCAGAATTATTCCGTACATTAAGCGCACTGGGTTATAAGGCGCACTGTCGAGTTTTGAGGAAAAAAAGTGCGCCTTATAGTCCGGAAAATACAGTACATATTTTGAAAACATGTTTAGTTACATGTTTACTTGTATTTTCTAGATCCCGCCTGCTCGTACCGAAACAAAAATTGTGGATAGCCGATAAGAGGCTCACTCTGTTCATGTGATTCTACTGTCGAATAAACATGCTCAGGTGCTGAATGCGATGCACAGAGTGAGACCTCTTGTATCCAGTTTCAAAGCTAGAGCCGGAGAACAGAAAGAGAGACAGAGACGTGCCAATTTATCTATGACGGAAAAGTTATGGAGTTAATTTTCAATCATCATTCGATTGATTGACTTCTTATCAGCCCAGACATACAATTGTATACATTTTTTTAATGCCTCTGGAAATCGAATGTAATGCTTTTTAATGCTTTAATATTCGAAAAATCAAATTTAACAACTTGATGATTTGCGGCGATATTTATACGTCTCTCTTCATACTCCCGCTAAATGATCCGTATGCCCCATTAGTGACCTTTTTCCCATTGGTGACGTCAGCGGATTATCCATATATAGTGTACATTTGCCCAGAGTGCTTTGCTACAGTCCAACACTGTAGTCAAGAAGCTCCTTTTTCGCTATTCTCTTGTTGTGGGGCAGACTGGCTCGTATATGGACATGCATCCTCGCTATTGCCATTTCTAATACAAAGTAGCGCGTAGTTCTCACCTAAATCTGTCAAAAGGGTCGTTAAGGAAGCGCTAAAATCTACAACAAAGATGGCGGGCGGGGAGAAGACGTTGTTGAAGCGTCACATAAATACAAAACAGCGCACCTAAACAGACATTAAGAAAGCGGGTCTGTGAAACATAATCGTTGCAAAATGTTGACCAAAGAACCACCGTTACATGTTATGTAGACAAGGAATTGTTTTAAATGTAGAGAAAAAAATAATTATGTGGCCCCTTTAAATCGAGTAGCACTCGCCAATGAGCTAAAAGCCACGAGCTGTCAAGTCATTGTCCAGCACCACTCTTAAGGCACAGAGGAGTGAGGTTTACACAATTTACTTATATCGCACATCTTGACCAGCTTCCGATCATTGATGCAGTGAAGTTTAGTCTTGTTCAAATGTCCCTCGGTTGTCAGAAACATGAATCCCATGCAAAAGCTGACACATTCAGCATGATACGTTTGACCGCATTGTTGATTCTGGGAATGGAGGTGAAAGTTTAAAAAAAAAATTAGAAGCTGTGAAATCTATGTAAGGCCCAATTAACCTAAATAAGGATCCCGGTAAACTTTTCACCGAGTATGCATCATTGTTAAGTGTTAATTCGAGTCGTTTTAACAACATTCAGCAGACGTTGCAGAGAGATGTTAATTGCAATGCGTTGTCATTGATCTGCTTTCTCAAGATGTGTATTTCTCAAGGCTACGCCATTCTAAATGGAATAAATAAAGAGACCCGTTACATGTGTAATACTTGCCTTCTACCAGCAGACGTACTGTTATGAAACTATTAACAAAGCTAATCGCAAACAGGTAAACATGTCATACAAGAAATGTCGTATTGTATTTGACGTACTGCTTACTTACTGCAGGTAAATCAAGGAGAGCATTAGATTAAACACGAACGTAAGTATTGCATATGGTTGTAAAGCAACGCTGGCAAAAAGGACGCACATTTGATTTTAACATGAGGCGGACCCGTCTAATTCCTGGGCAGAGCAACACCAAACAGACAGCTTATTTCCAAAACAACTAGCAATTTTTGCATTTAAACGTCGACTGAACGTTTGGTACGTTAAGTAATTGTTAGAACCGTGACTCAAACGTGTATAACCATTGAAATTGATTTGTATTAAGCAGTTTTAGGCGGCTGTTCGTTTAACGGAGACGAAACGACTTACCGTAATGGTTGCCGAATAGACGCGGGAGACACAAAAATATCGATATTGAAAAATTAATTCTAGAAAAATATATTATGCTCTCGGCTTCCGGTTTAGACCTTTTAACGTTGTGTCACACTGGTACGCTTTGAAATGTGTACGTTTGTTAGAGGAACTGTCACGCCCACCAAACAGTATTCTTAAACGTGATTGGATAAGCTTTAAAACACGTACTTCCTGTTTTGGTTACTCTGCATTGTGATTGGAGCACAATTAGTAGTCGTCAAACGCAAGGCGAGTTTAATTACCAATACTCTGTATGAACCTGGACAATATTCATGACAAATGTGTGCTTTGTTTTAAAGATGTGCTATTTGGATATACACAGTATAAAGTTATTTTACCTGTGCAACCTTATTATACTATTGGCTAAGTTTTATATTCATAAATGTAAGTTTCTCAGTACCCGACCTGTTTTTTGTGCCTTTATAAAATAATTAGAACTGTACTTAAAAGGCCTACTGAAATGAAATGTTCGTGTTTAAATGGGGACAGGTCCATTCTATGTGTCATACTTGATCATTTCGCGATATTGCCATATTTTTGCTGAAAGGATTTAGTTTCAAATGTGTGGCGTAGACTCACAGGGAATTGGCTTGTATTGTATGAGGTTAATTTCAGCTAAACTTTGGGTAATATTATAATTATTTCATAACGTACAGGCCTAAAAAATTGTCCAGTATTTTTTTTTAAATCTCTGGTGTAACATATTCAATTGAGAATGGATCCCACATATGAACAGTGGTACTAGCTACACAGTTTAAAGGCCTACTGAAATGAATTTTTAAAATTTAAACGGGGATAGCAGATCCATTATTTGTGTCATATTTGATCATTTCGCGATATTGCCATATTTTTGCTGAAAGGATTTAGTAGAGAACATTGACGATAAAGTTCGCAACTTTTGGTCGCTGATAAAAACGCCTTGCCTGTACCGGAAGTAGCGTGACGTCACAGGTTGTGGAGCGCCTCACATCTGCACATTGTTTACACCAGCAGCGAGAGCGATTCAGACCGAGAAAGCGACGATTACCCCATTAATATGAGCGAGGATGAAAGATTTGTGGATGAGGAACGTGAGAGTGAAGGATTCGAGTGCAGTGCAGGATGTATCTTTTTTCGCTCTGACCGTTTCTTAGGTACAAGGGCTCATTGGATTCCACACTTTCTCCTTTTTCTATTGTTGATCACGGATTTGTATTTTAAACCACCTCGGATACTATATCCTCTTGAAAATGAGAGTCGAGAACGTGAAATGGACATTCACAGTGACTTTTATCTCCACGACAATACATCGGCGAAGCACTTTAGCTACGGAGCTAACGTGATAGCATCGTGCTTAACTGCGGATAGAAACAGAAGAAATTAGCCCCTGACTGGAAGGATAGACAGAAGATCAACAATACTACTATTACTTCTACTATCAGGAGACACCGAACCAAACCCTGGACCTGTAACCACACGGTTAATGCTGTCCCGCCTGGCGAAACCTAGCTATGCTGTTGCTAACGACGCCATTGAAGCTAACTTAGCTACGAGACCTCGACAGAGCTATGCTAAAAACATTAACTCTCCACCTACGCCAGCCCTCATCTGCTCATCAACACCCGTGCTCACCTGCGTTCCAGCGATTGACAGCGCGACGAAGGACTTTCTTCTTTGCTGTCTCCATTGTTCATTAAACAAATTGCAAAAGATTCACCAACACAGATATCCAGAATACTGTGGAATTTTGCGATGAAAACAGACGCTGTTTGTATTGGGACACCATTGTGTCCCAATACTTCCGCACAATCCGTGACGTCACGCGCAAATGTCATCATACCGAGACGTTTTCAGCCGGATATTTCCCGGGAAATTTAAAATTAATTCATGGAATTATGAGATGAAAACAGAGCTATTTTGTATTGGATTCAATGGGGTAACGATACTTCTGTTTCACTGGCTACGTCACGCGCATACGTCATCATCCAAAGGCGTTTTCAACCGGAAGTTTAGCGGGAAATGTAAAATTGCACTTTATAAGTTAACCCGGCCGTATTGGCATGTGTTGCAATGTTAAGATTTCATCATTGATGTATAAACTATCAGACTGCGTGGTCGGTAGTAGTGGGTTTCAATAGGCCTTTAAAACGCTTTCTACCTCTAACAACCAAAAAGCTGTGAAAATGATACTGTGCTCCAAATTTGGATTATTTACGGAACTTTTGTGAGCCTGTGGCTTTACACTTTGCTACATATATACAAAACTTGAGCTGTTTGGCTATAATACCCAGCAAATTGTTTGGAGGAGAAAAGGTGAGGCCTTTAATCCTAGGAACCAGTGGCGTGCAGTCACTAGAGGCAGGGGAGGCGGGGCCTCCCCTGCCATCATGGAAATAAAAAAAATTTAAAAAGAAAAAAAAAATAATTAAATTGTTATATGTATCCAGTGATTATACTAAAGTTATTTTCCATTTAACTTCACCAGTTTTAGATTATTTTTATTTTCACATTTGCCGTTCAAATAGGGACGGCGTGGCGAAGTTGGTAGAGTGGCTGTGCCAGCAATCGGAGTGTTGCTGGTTACTGGGGTTCAATTCCCACCTTTTACCTTCCTAGTCACGACCGTTGTGTCCTTGGGCAAGACACTTCACCCTTTGCCTCTGATGGCTGCTGGTTAGCGCCTTGCATGGCAGCTCCCGCCATCAGTGTGTGAATGTGTGTGTGAATGGGTAAATGTGGAAATAGTGTCAAAGCGCTTTGAGTACCTTGAAGGTAGAAAAGCGCTATACAAGTATAACCCATTTATCATTATCATTTAAATACTGTGAAGAGACGGTGCGGTGATCAGCAGCCAGTTGAGGCACGTCACTGATTTGTGCCTCAACATGGAATGTGCACAATGACTCGGCTAACTGCTGAGCTGCTGTGCAGTGAGACTGTATTGCTATATGAACTATATCAGCTAACTAAACCATAGTTTAGTTAGCTGAGGTATATAATGTACAGTGTATTTTGTCAACAACTGTATGTGTGTAACGTATTTCTTCAGCTGAGCATTCATAAAACTGCTGCCAAAGACGTACTGGCTGAGGCTCGCAGTAATACCGTCAAGCATGGTGGTGGTAGTATGCTCTGGGCCTGTTTTGCTGCCAATGGAACTGGTGCTTTAAATGGGACAATGAAAAAGGAGGATTACCTCCAAATTCTTCAGGACAACCTAAAATCATCAGCCCTTAGGTTGGGTCTTGGGCACAGTTGGGTGTTCCGACAGAACAATGACCCCAAACACACGTCAAAAGTGGTAAAGGAATGGCTAAATTAGGCTAGAATTAAGGTTTTAGAATGTCTTTCCCAAAGTCCTGACTTAAACGTGCAGGACAATGCTGAAGAAACAAGTCCCAGTCAGAAAACCAACAATTTGGTATGCTGAACTGCACCAATTTTGTCAGGAGGAGTGTTCAAAAATTCAACCAGAAGCTTGCCAGAAGCTTGTGGATGGCTACCAAAAGCGCCTTATTGCAGTGAAACTTGCCAAGGGACATGTAACCAAATATTAACATTGCTGTATGTATACTTTTGACCCAGCACATTTGGTCACATTTTCAGTAGACCCACAGTAAATTCATAAAAGAACCAAACTTCATGAATGTTTTTATGACCAACAAGTATGTGCTCCAATCACTCTATCACCAAAAAATAAGAGTTGTAGAAATGATTGGAAACTCAAGACAGCCATGACATTATGTTCTTTACAAGTGTATGTAAACTTTTGATCGCGACTGTACATTTTGCATTCTACTTTAGTTGCTTTATTGAGTTTACAACACCCTGGCGCTGTTTTGTACTGTTTCTGTACTTGTTTTGATTATTATTTGCTTGTATGTAAATGTTACATATTATAAATAAAAGTTTATAAAAAATCCCCAAAAATAAATATATAAATACTGTGTATGAACTCCATCCATCCATTTTTCTACAGCTTGTCCCTCTCGAGGTCGAGGGGTGGAGTGCGCTGGAACCTAACTAAAGAATAACAACCATGAAAAAGTACAACAATGTATATTTGATTTTGAACGAAAAGGTACGAAAACTATACGAAAAACATCACAATTAGTTATGGTTTGACAGCAAAACACGCCACAATAAAACATCTTATCCAATATTAGACCACACACGTCACTCGGTCAGTATGCGCTCCATAAAAAAACAGGAAAATACAGGTTTTGTAGCTGCTGACAGAAGCAACATGTCCATCCATCCATCCATCCATCCATTTTCTACCGATTGTCCCTTTTGTTATATATATTTCATAGTTGGTTAGATAAAATACATTGTATGTATTATATCAGTGTTTTTCAACCTTTTTTGAGCCAAGGCACATTTTTTTCATTGAAAAAATGTGGAGGCACACCACCAGCAGAAATCCTTAAAAAATGAAACTCAACAGCTGATATTATCAGTAAAAAGTTGTTCTCGCAAGTGTTGGATAAGAATTCAAACCATAACCAACCATGCATGACTATAGCTCTTGTCTCAAAGTACTGTCACATCGCGCCGTGACTTATTTGGAGTTATTTGGTGTTTCCTGTGTGTAGTGTTTTAGTTCTTGTCTTGCACTCCTATTTTGGTGGCTTTTCCTGTTTTGTTGGTATTTTCCTGTATTTTTCTCTATTTTCATGTCTTCCTTGAGCGCTATTCCCCGCACCTGCTTTGTTTTATCAATCAAGGCTTTTTAAGTTGTCGCTATCCTTCTTTGCGGGGACATTATTAATTGTCATGTACGGATGTACTTTGTGGACGCCGTCTGCTCCACACGCTGTAAGTCTTTGCTGTCGTCCAGCATTCTGTTTTTGTATACTTTGCAACCAGTTCAGTTTTAGTTTAATTTTGCATAGCCATCCCTAAGCTTCAATGCCTTTTCTTAGCGGCACTTGCATTTTGTTTAATTTTGGTTTAAGCGTTAGATACCTTTTTACCTGCACTCTGTCGTCTGCATATTGTGATCACGACAAACCATGTTCCCGACATCTACAAAGCAATTAGCTACCGGCTGCCACCTACTGATATGGAAGAGTATTACACAGTTACTCTGCCCAGCTCTAGACAGCACCAACACTCAACAACGGCACATTTGCAGATTATAATTACTGGTTTGCCAAAAATATTTTTAACCCAAATAGGTGAAATGACATAATCTCCTCCACATCAAGAGGAGCCAGATGAGGTGGTTCTGGTCAGGATGCCACCCGAACGCCTCCCTAGGGAGGTGTGTAGGGCACGTCCGACCGGTAGGAGGCCACGGGGAAGACCCAGGACACGTTGGGAAGGCTATGTCTCCCGGATGGCCTGGCAACGCCTCAGGATCCCCCGGGAAGAGCTGGACGAAGTGGCTGGGGAGAGGGAAGTTTGGGCTTCCCTGCTTAGGCTGCTGCCCCCGCGACCCGACCTCGGATAAGCGGAAGAAGATGGATGGATGGATGGACATAATCTCCCACGGCACACCAGACTGTATCTCGCGGCACACTATCAGTGGTTGAAAAACACTGTATTATATACTTTAATTGCTTTATTGAGTTTACAACCTCCTGGCACTCTTTTGTACTGTTTTTGTACTGTTTCTGTACTTGTTTTGATTATTATTTTCTTGTACACTACCGTTCAAAAGTTTAGGGTCACATTGAAATGTCCTTATTTTTGAAGGAAATGCACTGTACTTTTCAATGAAGATAACTTTAAACTAGTCTTAACTTTAAAGAAATACACTCTATACATTGCTAATGTGGTAAATGACTATTCTAGCTGCAAATGTCTGGTTTTTCGTGCAATATCTACATAAGTGTATAGATGCCCATTTCCAGCAACTATCACTCCAGTGTTCTAATGGTACAATGTGTTTGCTCATTGGCTCAGAAGGCTAATTGATGATTAGAAAACCCTTGTGCAATCATGTTCACACATCTGAAAACAGTTTAGCTCGTTACAGAATCTACAAAACTGACCTTCCTTTGAGCAGATTGAGTTTCTGGAGCATCACATTTGTGGGGTCAATTAAACGCTCAAAATGGCCAGAAAAAGAGAACTTTCATCTGAAACTCGACAGTCTATTCTTGTTCTTAGAAATGAAGGCTATTCCACAAAATTGTTTGGGTGACCCCAAACTTTTGAACGGTAGTGTATGTAAATGTTGCATATTATAAATAAAGGTTTACGGTGGGACAGGGGTTAGTGCATGTGCCTCACAGTACAAAGGTCCCGAGTAGTCCTGAGTTCAATCCCGGGCTCTGGATTTTCCTGTGTGGAGTTTGCATGTTCTCCCTGTGACTGCGTGGGTTCCCTCCGGGTACTCCAGCTTCCTCCCACCTCCAAAGACATGCACCTGGGGATAGGTTGATTGGCAACACTAAATGGTCCCTAGTGTGTGAATGTGAGTGTGAATGTTGTCTGTCTATCTGTGTGGGCCCTGTGATGAGGTGGCGACTTGTCCAGGGTGTACCCCGCCTTTCGAATGCAGCTGAGATAGGCTCCAGCACACACACACACACACACACACCCCACCCCCCGCAACTCCAAAAGGGACAAGGGGTAGAAAATGGATGGATGGTTTATAAAAATTAAAAAATAAATAAATACTGTGTATGATCTCCATCCATCCATTTTTCTACCGCTTGTCCCTTTCGGGTCGGGGTGCGCTGGAACCTAACTAAAGAATAACAACCATGAAAAAGTACAACAATGTATTTTTAATTTTGAACGAAAAGGTACGAAAACAATATGAAAAACAGCACAATTAGTTCTGGTTTGACAGCCTAACACGCCACAATAAACAATATTATCCAATATTAGACCACACACGTCACTCGGTCAGTATGCGCTCCATAAAAAAACAGGAAAATACAGGTTTTGTAGCTGCTGACAAAAGCAACATGTATATTTGTTATATATATTTCATAGTTGGTTAGAAAAAAATACATTGTATGTATTATATACTTTAGTTGCTTTATTGAGTTTACAACACCCTCCTGCAGTTTTGTACTGTTTCTGTACTTGTTTTGATTAATATTTGCTTGTATGTAAATGTTCGATTTTATAAATAAAGGTTTATATTAAAACAATAAAATAAAATAAAAAAATATACTGTGTATGAACTCCATCCTTCCATTTTTCTACCGCTTGTCCCTCTCGAGGTCGGGGGGTGCGCTGGAACCTAATTAAAGACGAACAACCATGAAAAAGTACAACAATGTATTTTTAATTTTGAACGAAAAGGTACGAAAACAATGCCTGATGGAAAACCTCAAGTTTAGTCGCGCGCCATTTGCGTTCCAGCTTTCTACATGATAATTTATGAGCTCTAATTTCTTCTGTAAAGGTGAGGCCTTTAATCCTAGGAACACCATCCCTACCGTGAAGCATGGTGGTGGTAGTATGCTCTGGGCCTGTTTTGCTGCCAATGGAACTGGTGCTTTAAATGGGACAATGAAAAAGGAGGATTACCTCCAAATTCTTCAGGACAACCTAAAATCATCAGCCCTTAGGTTGGGTCTTGGGCACAGTTGGGTGTTCTGACAGGACAATGACCCCAAACACACGTCAAAAGTGGTAAAGGAATGGCTAAATCAGGCTAGAATTAAAGGTTTTCGAATAGCTTTCCCAAAGTCCTGACTTAAACGTGCAGGACAATGCTGAAGAAACAAGTCCCTGTCAGAAAACCAACAATTTGGTATGCTGAACTGCACCAATTTTGTCAAGAGGAGTGTTCAAAAAAATTAACCAGAAGCTTGCTAGAAGCTTGTGGATGGCTACCAAAAGTGCCTTATTGCAGTGAAACTTGCCAAGGGACATGTAACCAAATATTAACATTGCTGTATGTATACTTTTGACCCAGCACATTTGGTCACATTTTCAGTAGACCCATAATAAATTCATAAAAGAACCAAACTTCAAGAATGTTTTTTATGACTAACAAGTATGTGCTCCAATCACTCTATCACAAAAAAATAAGAGTTGTAGAAATTATTGGAAACTCAAGACAGCCATGACATTATGTTCTTTACAAGTTTTGATCGCGACTGTACATTTTGCATTCTACTTTAGTTGCTTTATTGAGTTTACAACCCCCTGGCGCTGTTTTGTACTGTTTCTGTACTTGTTTTGATTATTATTTGCTTGTATGTAAATGTTGCATATTATAAATAAAAGTTTATAAAAATCCCCAAAAATAAATATATAAATACTGTGTATGAACTCCATCCATCCGTTTCCTACCCCTTGTCCCTCTCGAGGTCGGGGGGTGCGCTGGAACCTAATTAAAGACGAACAACCATGAAAAAGTACAACAATGTATTTTTAATTTTGAACGAAAAGGTACGAAAACAATATGAAAAACAGCACAATTAGTTATGGTTTGACAGCAAAACACGCACGCACACATATGCGCACCATTAAAAAAACAGGAAAATACAGGTTTTGTAGCTGCTGACAAAAGCAACATGTATATTTGTTATATATATATTTCATAGTTGGTTAATACATTGTATGTATTATATACTTTAGTTGCTTTATTGAGTTTACAACCTGCTGTTTTGTACTGTTTCTGTACTTGTTTTGATTATTCTTTGTTTGTATGTAAATGTTGCATATTATAAATAAAGGTTTATATTTAAAAAAAATATATATATATATACTGTGTATGAACTCCATCCATCCATTTTCTACCGCTTGTCCCTCTCGAGGTCGGGGGGTGCGCTGGAACCTAATTAAAGACGAAAAACCATGAAAAAGTACAACATCGATCCATCCATCCATTTCCTACCGCTTGTCCCTCTCGAGGTCGGGGGGGGGGCTGGAACCTAATTAAAGACGAAAAACCATGAAAAAGTACAACAATGAATATTTAATTTTGAACGAAAAGGTACAAAACAATTAGTTCTGGTTTGACAGCCACAATAAGCAATATTATCCAATATTAGACCACACACGTTAGAAGGAAAAAACAGGAAAATACAGGTTTCATTCCAAATATCCTTTTATACAAAATAAGTGCCCTCTGAATATTTACACCATGGGCAGAAATAATAAAATCATCAAACAAAAAGGTTAATTTAATATGAGAAGAAATATAAAGTCCAAGATGAGCTGCGCGTCAAAGGTGGCTTTTTTACGCGCGGCTCAGGATGTCCGTGAGCTTGTTGATGTACTCAATGGTGGACTTGAGGGTTTGGATCTTGGTCAGCGGCTGTCCCCTCTTGGTGTAGTCCGGCGGCAGGTAGTCCCGCAGCTGGTGCAGAGCCTCGGCGAGACTCCTCATCCTCATCTTCTCCCTCTCGCTCGCCTTCATGCGCCTCTTGGTGGACATCTTGGACTTGTTCTCCCTTTGCGCTTTCGGACTGTATGAAGAACCGCGCCCTGGGAACACGTAGGCGAGCTCTTGGATCTCCTGGTGACCGCCGGAGAAGAAGATCTCCGGCGAGGAGCACATGGAGTCCATGGAGGAGGACTCCGGCGAGGAGTCCACGAAAGCTCCATCGCTGACCTCCTTCCACTCGGCCAGGATGTTGGACGTCGCAGCATCGCAGTCCATGTTATACATCCACGGATGATGACAGCAGACAAGATTGTCTTTCTTTTTTTTTCTTTTTTTAGCCGAGGGACTTTTTATACGTGGTGGCATCTCCGGAGGTTTATGGGTTCACAGCTCAGGCGGAAAAAGGAAGTTCAAAGAAAACCACAAGTGGCAAAATGCGACCTTCCAGAAAGACGTCGTTCGTTATCACCGAGGTGCGAATAAGGTCGAATAGACGGATAATGCGAGAGAAAGAAAAATGATTAGATTCCCTTTTGTGGGAGATGACTCTTTAACGTCTGTTTGACAATTGTCAGTTTGATGTGAGGCTCCATGCCAGATGACACCAGCAGGCAAAATAACATAATGATAAAAGGCAGGTAGTTATGTATTCCATTTCACATTTATTTCATCACTAAAATCATGTCAGAGATGCAGTAGATACATGGTTAAAAACACACTAAAATAATAATTGTATTGAATCTTTATATATACACTGTAAAAAAAAAATCCTATTTTTATGGTTGATTTACTCTAAATTTCTACTGTAATTGTTCTATTTTTTTTTAAATAGTTTATAAAACTGTAGAATTGAAGACATTATCTGTAAATAAACAACCCGCCTGTTATTTTAAGTAATATACCAGTAATGACAAACTATGTATATTTCTATTTTTTTTTAACAGAAAAATACCAAATTAATTATACATAGCATTTTCTTAAATTACTTTCAAATTCATGTCAAATTACAGTAATTATCTTTCATTAAATATGTAGCTTGTTATATAAAAGTCTATGTCCATACTAACAATCTAGAATAAAGGTATTTTTCTGCAGAACTGTTTGCATCGTCACTTTATTAAAGGTGGTTGATCTTAACAATTCAGAAAAAATCTGTAAAATAATGGTATTTTTCTGTGGAACTGCCAGCATTGTCACTTCATTAAAGGTGTTTGATCGTAATAATTTGGAAAATCTCTGTAAAATAAAGGTATTTTTCTGCAGAACTGTTTGCATCGTCACTTTATTAAAGGTGGTTGATGTTAATAATTTAGTAAAAACCTGTAAAATTACGATATTTTTCCGCAAAACGTTTCATGAAAATTTCTGTAAATATGTTTTTGATCATTATTTGGTTTACAATGTTTTACTTTAATTTTATGGTTTTTGTTTGGCAGCCGTAACTGCCAGTAGATGACCGTTTTTGTACAGAATTTTTTTTTTACAGTGTATACAGTTCAGGCCAAAAGTTTGGACACAGCTCATTCAAAGTGTTTTCTTTACTTTCATGACTATTTACATTGTAGATTGTCACTGAAGGCATCAAAACTATGAATGAACACATGTGGAGTTACGTACTTTAAAAAAAAGGTGAAATAATTGAAAACATGTTTTATATTTAAGTTTGTGTATTATATACACAAACCATTCTCCCCTCTCCCCTCAGGCAGGAGACTACAGTCCATCCAGACCCACACCTCCCGCCACCTGAACAGTTTTTTCCCCCTCGGCCATCAGGCACATGAACAATAACAAGATCTGATAGCTCAGTTACAGCTCATGTTATTCTATTCTGTGTTATATGTGTTTTATGTTGCACCAAATAAAATTCATAGTTTGTGAACCTGTTCTCAAACAATGGCAATGTAAACTATTCTGATTCTGTAGTTTCTTCAAAATAGCCACCCTTTGCTCTGATTACTGTTTTGCGCACTCTTGGCATTCTCTCGATGAGCTTCAAGCACACCTGTGAAGTGAAAACCATTTCAGGTGACTATCTCTTGAAGCTCATCGAGAGAATGCCAAGAGTGTGCAAAGCAGTAACCAGAGCAAAGGGTGGTTACTTTGAAGAAACTAGAATATAAAACATGTTTTCAGTTATTTCACCTTTTTTTTTGTTAAGTACATAACTCCACATGTGTTCATTCATAGTTTTGATGCCTTCAGTGACAATCTACAATGTAAATAGTCATGAAAATAAAGAAAACACATTGAATGAGGAGGTGTGTCCAAACTTTTGGCCTGTACTGTATAGTATGTACCATTTATCTATTTTTAGATTTGATTAGATCATTTCAAAGGGGACAATGCAATTTCATAAAACACATGGTTAAAAAGAAGAAGGCTAGTTTTCATCTGTAGTCTCCTGGTCATGATGTAAATAAGGCAGTAAAATTACAATTTAAAAGAAAAAGATAAGAAAGAGAGAAAAAGAAAAAATGCACACAATAAATAAACAATATGATAAAAAAAAATTCACGAGAACTACAAAAACATGTTTGTGAAAAGGGTGCAATAAAGTATGAAAATTACAATAAAAACAATCAGAATTGTAATGCATTGATAATTATGTATTTCATGACCTGTTTGGTTATTTCACGACAACCATGTTAGAAATATTGGGCTGCCTGAAAAGAGTGCAATCGATAAAGCCAAAATAACGTTAAAAACATCATTTTATTCAATTTATATTGTTTAATGACAATATAACACACAACTTACTGAAAAAGTTCAGTAACTACATAATATAATAAGTATCTATACAGCATGTAAATAGTAAGAGTCCATTATTATTTGTTTTAATGTGATAAATAGCCTTTTTTATTGATTTATAAACTCAGCTTGGTATAAAAATGGACAACGAGAAATATATATATAAATAAACAATCAAACCACTAGGAATGTACACTCAGTTTTGAAGAGGTATTATTATTCACAATATGTCCACAATATTAATACAATATGAACATATTCAATAGAACATGATGGTGATAATATTTGGTTTTATTTGTGTAGCAAAATAAGGCTATAGCAACAACCGCAAAAAAGTTACAGCTGAAACGCCAAAATCTGACAGCGAGTTAGCATGTCAGTGATTATTTGTGTTTTTATTACCGCTTATTGTCAAAGTACTTTAAGTGTTTATTATTAGAAGAAAAATACGCCTATATAAAGCCAGCGAGTTGTAATTTGGCCAAGAGGATGCAGCTGTCACCAGGCTCATGCCAGACCTTTCATGTCTGAGAAGGTGTGTAAGCCCTCACTCATGATCAAGGGGGGACCAATACCAGAGAAGTTGTAAAAAAAAAAAAAAAAAAAAAAAAAAGGCCTAGTGTCCTCTTGGGGAGCCAAAATTATGTGAAGCCTGTTAAGTGTTATGAAATGGCAATGGAGGATCCAGCTTACCTGGCACTACTGTATATGAGCTGCACAATCTGATATCCAATAGAAGGAAGAAAATAATAAAGCTCAGGTGTCGAGGAGCTATGAATATAACAAGATGTTTATTATTGTGGGCTCTGCACTGCATCATACTGACAGATGTTTCTACTATCTGTCTTTTATTTTCAAATATTTAGTCTGTGAAGCAAAAGGGGTTGGAGGTATTTTATGCCAATTAAAAAAGAAAAAGAAAAGATAATGAACAATTTATTTTAATTAACGAATTAAAGGTGGAAAAAAATAAACCAATTTATTTCACTGCTAGAATTATTAAAGTTGTGTTTATCATGTGTCCCCTCAATTACAGAATTATTATAGTTGTGTTTATCATGTGTCCCCTCAATTACAGAATTATTATAGTTGAATTTATCATGTGTTCCCTCAATTTCCAGTACAAAAATAAATTGAAGTGCCAATTAAGTAATCAAGTATTGATTATTGTTGCTTTTTTATCTCCCCTAATTTCTTGACATATACTGTATATCTGGAGGACATAATTAAAGCATATGCATCTTTGTAAAGGCTCATTTTCGGTGGTATTGAATCCCATTTGATTGTGCAGGTTTACCAGATATGGTTTGGAGTGGTTCGTAACTGTAGAAATGCATTTCATGACAAATTCCTCCACACAGCTTCCATCTTTTTGCATCCTGCTTTTGTCATTGCATGAACTTGAGCCTGAGTCTCTCTGCCAAGGGCAGAGGGCTGTCCCCACTAAAAACGACGGAATCATCGCTATCTAACACGATGATGGGGGACACGGGGGTGGGAGGGAACAGATCAGGAACAGCTGCTTCTACCTGAGGGTGTATTGCATTCTCCAAGCTCTGCATACATTTGGAGGATTGGCAACTGCCACTAGTGGTTTTAAGTGGTCCACGGACAGGTTTCAGACGGACATCTAATAGGATCCTTCCCTTGGGCTTGTGTAAGGGCTTTGTGGTTCTCCGAGGTGCAGTCGGCAGGTTCTCTACGTCGCTGTCGTCGCTGGATGAAGGCACGCTCATGCAAACGCTCTTCTTGGAGGCCATGTTTCTGTCTTTGTCACTCGGACATGGATCAGAATAGCACCTCTGCTGTTTCATGATAAATTTATACTGGTGAGGAGGTCTTCTGTCTGTCCCTGTCAGTTTTCTGGCAGAGTCTTCCAGCTCTTTTTTGCTCAAAGATGTCTTTCTCCCATCACTATCTTTAGAACTGTTTGCACTTGGTTTTGAAGTGGGGTTAAGAGAGGGAATGTGTTCAAGGTAGCTTAGTTCCTTGGTTTTGGCGGCATTTCTCATGAGTAGCCTCTCCCTGAGAGGACACTCGGTGACACAGCGGTCTGGTTGAGGTTCTGAGGTTTTGTCCTTGACGTCATCACACGTGGCTTTAGGCGATTGAGGAGGCGGAGTGGACGTGAAGGACAAAGCATCCCAGTTGATGTCACTAAGTTGGAGAGCGTCAATAACGGCGGAGACCGACGGCGAAAGCGTAGCCTGAGGCGTACTGGGTGAATCATCATGTGGTTTATGGCTTACAGCCGAGTCCAAAACCACCACTTCCGGTATGTTTGGAGTCATACCAGGCGGTGTTTTTCTTTGTTTTGTCTGTGCCCTCGCCTTTTCTGGAGAGAAGCTTTGAAGGCTCAATTTTGCCACAAGATCCAAAATCTCCTCAGATCCATCAGAGGGCCTGTACTTTTTGCTCTTTGGTTTCCGCTCTAAAAAAACAAAACAAAACAAAAAAGACACCATCAGTGAGTTACACTTCTTACATTTAAATGGGAACTGCACTTTTTGAGGGGAATTTTGCCTGTCATTCACAATTTTTTATGTACACGCATGTTTTTTATGAATTCTAAATAGTAAATAAACGCAAGCAAAAGTCCGCTTACAACGGAGCCTATAGGAGTCGCTCTATTCTGCCTTTAAAGCCTCTTAGAAAAACATCAAAACGCCTCAATCTGTATGTATTGTAGTAACAGGCACATTTATAATACCCTGTAATATTTACCTATTTTGCTCATTTTAAGCATACGCGGTGCATTCATTTGAAAAACCCATCACAATGTCCGTGTTTACCATCAACTACATAACCGATTACTACTTACTGCAGAATTCAAGAGAGCCAACACACATAATAAAACACCTCCTACTGTACAATGTCTGCTTTCACTTGGATGCTGAATTATCGAGATGTATCCCCGTCTAGATGAAGAATGACTCATAATCCTCGCTAAAAAAGGGGGCGGAGGATGTAACCAAGCGTCTTTTCGTGTCTTTCTTGTTATTGCCGGGAGTAAATTGGATGCCAAAGTGTTAACTTTCACAAGCTTAGAAGAGAAAGCAGCTCACCGGCCGATTATGTCAATATAGCAGCACAAACTAGTTAGCTCTTTTTAGCTCGCTGTGATCACGGCGCCGCTATAACTAGTTTGTCTGCTTTATAATAACAATATCACTAATATTTGGTTAACATTCTGGTCACGACATGTAACTTAAGTATTGTTGGCACTTTTGGAATGGTTATTTAGAGGGCTTTATGGGCGGAATCGAGGACCTTCCAATGACTCCATGGTAAGCGGACTTTTATTTACAAGTTAGAATGCAATAAAAAATACATCTATCTTCTTGTCTCATAATAATTATGAACGATAGGCAAAATTCCAAAAAAGTGCAGATCATTTTAACTATATTTTCTCAAGGGACAATACAATAAAAATGAAACTTTAGAATAGTCAATGTACAGCCCCTACAGCAGACCATATTTACTATCAACACACCATTATTGTGTAATAGCTGGCAACACAAGTGAGTACACTTGAGAGCAAACATGTCCAAATAGTGTGGTTGGAGTGAATATTTTGTGCGAGCACAATTGTTTTCTCCTGTAGCTCTACCTTAATCCTCTTGGACATAGAATTCACCAGAGCAACACAGATTGCTACTGGAATCATCTTACACTCTATGATGACATCACTCATCATGTTGGCAGCTCAGTTTCTGCTTCAGAATGTCACACTGCGTGTTTCCCTTAATGAACCGCAACCTCCGACCGTGACGCTGTCACCACCATGCTTGACTGTATTACCTTGCTACTCACTTGTGTTTCATGGCTGTGTGTTGACCCACTTTCAGTGGATTGTAAATCTATTCCGCTATACAAGTATAATCTGTACACTGACTACTTGGAAGTTGTATTTATTTAGTATTGTCCCTTGAGGAGTACATTTTCTGATCTAATTGTTGGGCTGCGAGTTTAAGTTCGTATGGGGAAGTGAAGCGCTCCAGCCGTGACAACACAAGGTGGTCCAAAAGCGAGTACATGATAGGCGAGACGGAAAGACACCTCATGGCGGGATCCTTTGATGTGGACTGGCTGAGCTGTCAAGCTAACATGTTCAGGTGTCGCAGCGGCCGTAATTGCCTCGCTTGCAAAAACAAGTTAGAAATCTAGTTGTCTTTGATCACCAACGAAGCATGTGTATTTGGTAGGGGTATGTCTCTCGTTTTGGTCATATTCAAACAACAAAATAATACATTTCTGTAATATGAGCATCATTATGGTCTTACTCTTTGTCTTGTTTGCTTCAGCCAAAGCTTTGTCCCTCAGATAGCTCTCCACCAACTCCGGGAAGGCCACACTAAAGAGGGACTCCTCCTCCACCGACCTCACCTCATGCTGATCCTCCGCAGGATGATCCTCAGGAAACACGTAATGATCTGCAGAGAGTGCATCAAAGCCACAGACAATTTGTTATTGCGCCACCTTGTTTTTACACATATATTATGCAATTCAACTTTAACCTGATGGCTGTGTCATCATTTGAAATTCTAGCACTTTTTTAGGGATTTTAAGCCCCTGTAGGAGCTTTTGTACTAAACACAAGATAAAGGTTAATGCAGTAAACACAAATGCAGCTTCACAGTTAGCCTATGCTCTTGTTTCAACTCATACAAACCGAACTAGATAACTATTTAGCATGCTAGCCTTAGCATTTAGCCTAAAGATAGTCTTCAAATACCCACAAAATAATAACCTCCAACCTTTTTGTCAATTTCTTTATTACTTTCGCAACAAAAGGTAACTTTCTAGATGTTCATTATGTCTTTCTTTATGCATGAGTTGAGTTTAAGCTATTGTTTAAGCTATATTTTATGTGTTTTAATTAATTTTACTATTATTTTAACTGTAACATAAAAAATACTAAATATAATTAAGTATTAAAAAAATATTTATAACTCATATATACATAAATGAAATAGTTACAAATATATTCAGAATATTTAATATAATGGATTTTGAGAAAAAAAAATGTGGCGCATGAAAAGCCCCAAAAATACTGTTACTAACAGTAATAATACATCCAATAAGTTAGTAATTATTAATATTATTATAATATTATTAATATTAAATATACTGTCTTAACAGTCCAACTTTGTAAAGTAAAAAAGTGTAGTGGAAAACAAGGGTTTTAAAAAGTTTATGCAAAAAGCTTATCATTCCCTAATAATTCATATTCAATTTCTTTCTTAATGAAAAACACAAACAGCGCTGCCTTTTCCAGGCTACTGGTACGAGACAGCCTTGTTAGTGCACTAGACTCTAATATGACAGATTTCTCAGCCCGGGGAGGAAGCCACTTTAGCACCTCTTGGCTGTTGTGAGTGATCCGTCACCTCTGATGCACACCTCACAGCCAGTCACTAACAATCGGGTGACGAGCACCCCACACCCTAACCTCTGTACCCCGCAGCAGGCCTGTCACTCAAGCCGAGAGGATGTTTGTTTTGGAACTTACCTGGTGTTGTCCAGATGACTTCGAAGCAAGACACTGAGTTTCTCACGCGTGGTTTCACTATTCTTGTTATAGGGAGTGAGGAGAAAGGATTGTAATCATAATGTGAAAAACCCAAATGATCTTCTAAAGGAAATACAAAAGTTGTACCGAATAGGCTTGATTTGTGATGACATTGATCTCCCACATGTCCTGTTTATCAGCACTGCATAAGTCATCAGGACCAAAACCTTTTCACTGGTGTAGTGCTTTGGCCACTCCATCTTGTCATATGCAAATTTCTATAACAATAACAAAAAACACACTTTTTAGGAAACAATCTGAACACTGAAAATGGAGCTTCATGCTAAACAAATAACCTGCATTAAAAGCATATTTGGCTGCCTCCTCTTGAAGTTTGCAACAGGTTTATCCTTGGAAATCAAAAACTCGTTGATAATCTGCAGAGAAATTGGGATAAATGTAACATCTATTCTACAGCAGTACTGGAGTAACACAAATTGGCTGTACCTCAGTAAATGGGAAGTGTTGACTTGCCAGGGTTTTCCTGAAATAACACACAGGGAAATCATCTTTTGAAATTGTACAAATGCTCAATATTTTTGTAAATGGTAAATGCTAGTGGCTAAGAGTGACAAAAGTTAGACCAGGTGAATAGTAACAGCGGCCCGCGGGCCCCTTTTCATTTGGCCCGCCGAACGTTATCCAAATAGGCTTGGTGAAACTATTCCAAACTGGAATTGCTCATGTATGCAGTACCTCCGCTAACCTGCAGGGGCAACAGCGAGGCATATGTGTAACGATGAAGCAGCAGTGGGGTGAGTAGAATGCTACTTATTCAAAACCCTCAAACAAAATCTAATTACATTTTGAAAATTTGACTTCTAACAGCGCCTGGACAACAAAATATGAATGCTCTGCACCGAGCCACTGCTCGAGTCATTGTTTTCTGTCTGACATTTTAAGCAGCGAGCAACACAGACCAGCAACAACTGTAGAAATCCACACGTTTAAGCTTCATCACGAAACTTGGTCAAACCTTTGTAAGTAGATATTGTGCATAAAGATATTTAGCTTGTTTTGTATTTAAAATGCTGACTTTGGGATGTCTTTTGTATTCGTGGTCGTGTTTTTATTGCCAGAGAGTAAGTCCGGTAAATTAAAAATAAGTATATAAATTCATTTGTTATATTTTGTATACAAATACAATACAATTTAATATTATAATATATCAGTATGTATTATATACTGTAGATATGATATGTAAATATTACATATATGTTAGATTGCTACTATGGTACATTTTTAGTCTACTTTATACCTGCATTATCCTTTCCATCCTTTGTAACTGAGCTACTGTGTGGAACAATTTTCCTCGTGGCTCAATAAAGTTTGTCTAAGTCTAAGAGCTTGTTTAATGCATGTAGTGCTAAATTTGACCAGTAGAGAGCAATAACGCTACAGCTTAGGTTTATTTGTGTGCAATGTGGATGTTGTTTTGCTTCTGCATAAACATCTGTAGTATTGTTTGTGATTGTATTAACACTAAACCTAAACTAAAAAAAACAAAACACTTATTCGTGTAAAATACACAATGGACATTATAGTTTAGTGATGTTTATTTTTAGTCTAACAAACCTAAATGAAGGGAGAAGTGTAAAAAATAAAACAGAGGAAGGAAAATAATTCAAAAGAATGAACATCAATCCTCAACAAAACTTGTAGACTCTCGAGAGCTTCTATTAACTATCTGTCCAGCTGCTCACGCTGGACTGAGTAGCGAGGGCAGATTAATGAGTCTATTGACAGTGCAGTGTGAAAGTTGATGTGTTTACTTTGCATTTAAATAAACGCATTCTCAAATATAACCTTCGAAGGCACTTTCTGACGAAACAACCACATTTCATTGTCCGGCCCTTGAGCCCTTTGGCTCTTGAAACTGTAGCCATTTTCATTATGTAATTGAATAGCCCTGAGTTAGACGCTAAAAGATGACAATAAAACCGCCAACAAAGTCACACACCTTTTTATATTTGTCTCGACAGACTGTGCTTGGCGAGTGCGTTCGCAGCGGTGCCAGTCACATGGGCACTGGTAGTCAAAATCCTGAGGTTGGCAGAATCGTTGACTGTCACAAAGCGTACAACCGCTGCGTTCGTGTGCCTTGGCCGAGCCTAAAACAAAAAATATGAACGTGAGAATACAGAAAAATGGACAACTGTAAGATTAATAAAATACAAAACCCAAAACGAGTGAAGTTGGCACATTGTGTAAATCGTAAATAAATACAGAATACAATTATTTGAATAGACTGCCAAGGCAAGATACTTTACGTTGGAACTGGTAAACTTTGTTATTTTTTGCAAATACTAGCTCATTTGGAATTTGATGCCTGCATGTTTCAAAAAAGCTGGCACAAGTGGCAAAAAAGATTGAGAAAGTTGAGGAATGCCCATCAAACACTTATTTGGAACATCCCACAGGTGAACAGGCTAATTGGGAACAGGTGGGTGCCATGATTGGGTATAAAAGCAGCTTCCATGAAATGCTCAGTCATTCACAAACAAGGATAGGGCGAGGGTCACCACTTTGTGAACAAATGCGTGAGGAAATTGTTTAAGAACAACATTTCTCAACGAGCTATTGCAAGGAGTTTAGGGATTTTACCATCTATGGTCCGTAATATCATCAAAAGGTTCAGAGAATCTGGAGAAATCCCTCCACGTAAGCAGCAAGGCTGAAAACCAACATTTGAATTTGGATCTCTCAGGCGGTACTGCATCAAAAACTGACATCAGTGTGTGAAGGATATCACCACATGGGCTCAAGAACACTTGAGAAAACCACTGTCAGTAACTACAGTTCGTTGCTACATCCGTAAATGCAAATTAAAACTCTACTATGCATAGCGAAAGCCATTTATCAACAACACCCAGAAATGCCGCATGCTTCGCTGAGCCCGAGCTCATCTAAGATGGACTGATGCAAAGTGGAAAAGTGTTCTGTGGTCTGACGAGTCCACATTTAAAATTGTTTTTGGAAACTGTGGACCTTGTGTCCTCCGGAACAAAGAGGAAAAGAACCATCCAAATTGTTATAGGCGCAAAGTTCAAAAGCCACCATTTGTGATGGTATGGGGGTGTATTAGTGCCCAAGGCATGGGTAACTTACACATCTGTGAAGGCACCATTAATGCTGAAAGGTACATACAGGTTTTGGAGCAACATATGTTGCCATCCAAGCAACGTTATCATGGACGCCCCTGCTTATTTCAGCAAGACAATGCCAAACCATGTGTTACAACAGCGTGGCTTCATAGTAAAAAGTGTGAGTAGTAGTACTAGACTGGCCTGCCTGTAGTCCAGACCTGTCTCCCATTGAAAATGCGTGGCGCAATATGAAGCCTAAAGTACCACATCGGAGACCCCGGACTGTTGAACAACTTAAGCTGTACATCAAGCAAGAATGGGAAAGAATTCCACCTGAAAAGCTTCAAAAAATAGTCTCCTCAGTTCCCAAACGTTTACTGAGTGTTGTTAAAAGAAAAGGCCATGTAACACAGTGGTAAAAATGCCCCTGTGCCAACTTTTTTGCAATGTGTTGCTGAGATTAAATTCTAAGTTAATGATTA
Source organism: Entelurus aequoreus (assembly GCF_033978785.1). Classification (NCBI taxonomy): domain Eukaryota; kingdom Metazoa; phylum Chordata; class Actinopteri; order Syngnathiformes; family Syngnathidae; genus Entelurus; species Entelurus aequoreus. The sequence continues at coordinate 27,601,298 of NC_084734.1, forward strand.
TTTGAAAAAAAAAATTATATTTCTCAGTTCAAACATTAAATATCTTGTCTTTGCAGTCTATTCAATTGAATATAAGTTGAAAGGGATTTTCAAATCATTGTATTCGGTTTTTATTTACGAATTAAACAACGTGCCAACTTCACTGGTTTTGGGTTTTGTACCGTGGGTGGCAAATAATAAAAATACATGATGGTAACTAGTAACTACAGTATAGGAGATTGGTTCACACTCTCTTGTCTGCGTCCCGGCTGCTCAGTACAATACTCCATTGCTAAAGTGAAATAAGCTACACTAGAACTTTATATTTATTGGAAAAAGACTGGCCTCCTTGGAAGATGCAGTAATCCTCTCTCTTTTACATTGTTAAGAATATTTAACAAGAGATGAACTATGACCGTTATGTCAGTCACATCTCACCAAAGAGTGAATGTTTTTTGTTTCATTCATCTTTATTATACAATGTTTTTTGTAGATATTGGTTTTATTTAGTCTAGTAAGACAGATGTAAACTTGTTTTGTTTTTTATTGGAGAATGACTGTACAATGTCGGGATGGGTACTGAATCTGTTATTGTTTTTGGCACCGACCAAATCCCGACGTTCCTACCGTAAAATCCAACGGTTATGGTACAGTAGCTGTATTGCGCATGACATCACGCCCAGTTGCCGACTCTCCGAACTTCGGCACTTAGCAATCACTCTAGCAGCACTGAGAGCGCAGACTCAGCCAAACTACTTCTAGGCAATGCTGCAATTTCCAATGCCAACAAAGTAATTCACTGTAATAACGCTCTTACGTAAGTTAAGTAAGGCTTTATTTTACAAAAAGGAGCTAGCTTGATGCTAATATACACTGGCTTTGCTAATAACATGCTACTGCGATTTTACATGGCGATTTCAACACCTCCAAATGTGTTAATGAAAAGTACAACTAAGATGCACATTACAGTCAAACAGATAATACTTCCATTATTTATTTATTTTAGTTTTCAACAAAAGACTAAATTCCGCAAAGCCTAAACTGACTAGCCAACACACCATAAACTATACACGACTGCCATCTAACGTATTGGACTTGCAAATGTGATTGCAACTTATTATCATACTTGCAAATGAAACTCAGAAATGTGATAGTAAAACATTATATAACAACTGGATAGGAGTTATCTTAATCAGCTAAATTTTTAAATGTTGCAATAAAGACATTTTATTATCAAAAACCAAATTTATTAACACACAATAAGTACCGAAAATTGGTACCGTTGAGTATCCTCGGTTTCCCCTTGATGTATTTGATTGTGGCAACTTTTTAGCCGCCACACCTTAAAAATAAGTTTTTTTTTTTACATGAAAACAAATTAAAATAACATATTGAAGCTTCCGGGGGAAGACACTGATGCTCTTTTTATATTTTATTGCCAATCTTATGCTTACAAAAGGGCCCAATTCCAACAAGTACAGTCGTGGTCAAAAGTTTACATACATTTGTAAAGAACATAATGTCATGGCTGTCTTGAGTTTCCAATAATTTCTAAAACTCTTATTTTTTTGTGATGAGTGATTGGAGCACATACTTGCTGGTCACAAAAAACATTCATGAAGTTTGGTTCTTTTATGAATTTATTATGGGTCTACTGAAAATGTGACCAAATCTGCTGGGTCAAAAGTATACATACAGCAATGTTGATATTTGGTTACATGTCCCTTGGCAAGTTTCACTGCAATAAGGCACTTTTGGTAGCCATTCGCAAGCTTCTGGTTGAATTTTTGACCACTCCTCTTGACAAAATTGGTGCAGTTAAGCTAAATGTGTTGGTTTTCTGACATGGACTTGTTTCTTCAGCATTGTTCACACGTTTAAGTCAGTACTTTGGGAAGGCCATTCTAAAACCTTAATTCTAGCCTGATTTAGCCATTCCTTTAGCACTTTTGACGTGTGTTTGGGGATGACAATGAAAAAGGAGGATTACCTCCAAATTCTTCAGGACAACCTAAAATCATCAGCCCGGAGGTTCGATTTTGGGCGCAGTTGGGTGTTCCAACAGGACAATGACGTCAAAGGTGGTAAAGGAATGGCTAAATCAGGCTAGAATTAAGGTTTTAGAATGGCCTTCCCAAAGTCCTGACTTAAACATGTGGACAATGCTGAAGAAACAAGTCCATGTCAGAAAACCAACACATTTAGCTGAACTGCACCAATTTTGTCAAGAGGAGTGTTCAAAAATTCAACCAGAAGCTTGCTAGAAGCTTGTAGATGGCTACCAAAAGCGCCTTATTGCAGTGAAACTTGCAAAGGGACATGTAACCAAATATTAACATTGCTGTATGTATACTTTTGACCTAGCAGATTTGGTCACATTTTCAGTAGACCCATAATAAATTCATAAAAGAACCAAACTTCATGAATGTTTTTTGTGGCCAACAAGTATGTGCTCCAATCACTCATCACAAAAAAATTTGAGTTGTAGAAATTATTGGAAACTCAAGACAGCCATGACATTATGTTCTTTACAAGTGTATGTAAACTTTTGACCACGACTGTATTTCCTCCGTACACACACCTCCGTCTCCGTGATTCACTCATAGATACACAACATTTCCTCATTCTCTGCCAACACGCTTATCCTCCGCCAATAACAGTTCATTATTTGCACTCTATTGACTAGTGATGCACCGAAAATGTGGCCGTCGAAAAAAGACTTTGATCACCGCAATAGTGCTGTCGAAACTGGATGTTGTGATGACATAAGCCATACGCACAGGGTCATCTGGAGCGGAGTCAGCATCTCTGCGATGTGGACGTACTTTAATGTAATCGAGATATACTCGCGAACAGCAATCTTCAAAATTGACGTTTACAATGGCCGCTTTTAAGGAGAGGAAGGGTCGCAACAAGTGTGACGGCAGGCTCTGTACAGCTCGCTGTTTGTCGCGGATATGGGATTGACAGAAGTATAAAGTCTCTAAACAAGAATTTGGAGAATAACACCATAAATAGATTCTAGATTTGTTGGTAGTTGTTATCATAAAGAAAAAGTGACTTAAAGGACAGGAGAAATCTCTAAAAATAAAAAAATCTCAACAAAGTACATTGTACAATCAGCAGTAACAATTGAAAAATAGAGCAAATCAATATTAAGTGGGAATAAATATGTGTTAATACTAGTTAAAAATAACAGATTTGTTTTTGTGCCTTTTTAAAGTAAATAGTTGCAAATTATATGATGATGTCATACTGACCATGCCCTCACCGGGACCGAGAATTGGCACCGTATCAGTTCATATGTTAACAGTACCCATCCCTCGTACAATGTGACCTAAAGTATGGACATAACACTTTTATGACAGTAAAGAACCATGAACATGGTGTATGTCATGTGTCATCAAAGTATGTTTTGTTTATTTTAGTCCTATTATACACCGTTAGCTAATGTACTCAGACAGTAAAATGTAATTTCTTATCATTGCCTGTACAGCTAAAAAGACGTAATATTGCCACGGTTTGACCCCGAAACACATTATTTCTACCATAATTGATCTCAATTGAAAAAAAATTCTAACTAGCCTTTGAATGTTCCACTCTATACTTACAACAAATGTTCTGGACTTACTTGTGTCCTACCGCTTATCTGGGCAAAAAACGCAGGTCAGAGTTCAAAGCTGTGGAACCACTCACCGGGATGTTGACATAAGTGGCAGTGAGGAACCTTTTTCACAACTCCTTGAGACACGCATGTCACCTCATCCTTCCACTGGGTGAACCTGAGAGAATTATCACATATTGCTGTTTTTTCATTACATAAACAAAAACCAGTGAAGTTGGCACGTTGTGTAAATCGTAAATAAAAACGGAACACAACCTATATTAAATTGAATAGACTGCAAAGACAAGATACTTAACGTTCGAACTGGAAAACTTTGTTATTTCTTTTAAATTACTGGTATAGCTCATTTGGAATTTGATGCCTGCAACATGTTTCAAAAAACCTGGCACAAGTGGAAAAAAGACTGAGAAAGTTGAGGAATGCCCATCAAACACTTATTTGGAACATCCCACAGGTGAACAGGGTAATTGGGAACAGGTGGTGCCATGATTGGGTATAAAAGCAGCTTCCATGAAATGCTTTGTCATTCACAAACAAGGATGGGGCGAGGGTCACCACTTTGTGAACAAGTGCGTGAGCAAATTGTCCAACAGTTTAAGAACAATATTTCTCAACGAGTTACTGAAAGGAATTTAGGGATTTCACCATCTACGGTCCGTAATATCATCAAAAGGTTCAGAGAATCTGGAGAAATCACTGCACGTATGCGATGATATTGCGGACCTTCGATCCCTCAGGCGGTACTGCATGAAAAAACGACATCAGTGTGTAAAAGATATCACCACATGGGCTCAGGAACACTTCAGAAAACTACTGTCAGTAACTACAGTTCATCTCTACATCTGTAAGTGCAAGTTATAAGCCATTTATCAACAAGACCCAGAAACACCGCCGGATTCACTTGGCCCGAGCTCATCTAAGATGGACTGATGCAAAGTCGAAAAGTGTTCTGTTGTCTGACGAGTACACAGTTCAAATTTTTTTTGGAAACTGTGGACGTCGTGTATTCCGAAACAAAGAGGAAAAGAACCATCTGGATTGTTATAGGCACAAAGTTCAAAAGCCAGTATCTGTGATGGTGTGGGGGTGTATCAGTGCCCATGGCATGGGTAACTTACACATCTGTGAAGGCACCATTAATGCTGAAAGGTACATACAGGTTATGGAGCAACATATGTTGCTATCCAAGCAACGTTATCATGGACGCCCCTGCTTATTTCAGCAAGACAATGCCAAGCCACGTATTACAACAGCATGGCTTTGTAGTAAAAGAGTATGGGTACTAGACTGGCCTACCTGTAGTCCAGACCTGTCTCCCATTGAAAATGTGTGGCGCAATATGAAGCCTAATATACCACAACGGAGACCCCCGGACTGTTAAACAACTTAAGCTGTACATCAAACAAGAATGGGAAAATAATTTCACCTGAAAAGCTTCAAAAATTGTTCTCCTCAGTTCCCAAACGTTTACTCAGAGTAGAAAGAAAAGGCCATGTAAAACAGTGGTAAAAATGGGACTGTGCCAACTTTTTTGCAACATGTTGCTGCCATTAAATGCTAAGTTAACGATTATTTGCCAAAAAAAAAAAAAGTTTCTCAGTTCGAACATTAAATATCTTGTCTTTGCAGTCCATTCAATTGAATATAGGTTGAAAAGGATTTGCAAATCATTGTATTCTGTTTTTATTTACGATTTACACAACGTGCCAACTTCACTGGCTTTGGGTTTTGTACCTCTGCAGAAGTGTTTGTCCTTTCAGTGTCTGGATCAGCCTCAGCGCTTGCTCCTTACCAACACAGGGGATTCCCTTATAGAAAAATAAACATAGACGCTGGTTGTTTATTTACTGTATACCATCATAAAAATGTTGAAGGTTGACCCCATACCTTGGGAATATAATCGCATCCGAGGAGGATTGCCAAACCAACAAGGTTCTCTCTGGAGAGATGCACCTGTGACTGGACACGTGAGGTCTTGTAACAGTCCACCTGGGGGTCCTACAGAGTACAAACATTACATTTTCACGGCTTATTGTTTGCATTGATTGTGTTAGATTGGCTAACATATGCTGTGTAAAAGTTCATACACACTTTAGAGTTCATATTGAAGTTTCTGTAGACGGTCCGTGCGCCGTACAGGAAGACATCTCCATCGTTGGTGATGCAACCGTCCACTAGTCCATGTGAGTCCAGGTATGCACACATGGCCTCGGCCTCCCCTGCCGCTGTCACCCACGGCACACCCAGATAGTCCAACATCTCTGCACACTGGACAGAAATAAGAAAGGTTAGTATTTATTGTGCATGGCAAACATTGCTGACAGATACAAACCTCTCTGAGCACGGCCTTAAAGCGTCCTCTGCTGGTGTTTGTGGAGTGTTTGAGAACAGCTTTTTTGGGCCCTCCAAATCGGTTTGCATTCCTCTGGCTCATGGTCTCAGCTTTCAGTTTCGGGGCCTCTCCCTCCATGACGAAGACAAGCTTCACTCCCATGAGAGTAAGGGAAGAGACCCGGAAAAATAGATTCCTGCACATAAAACAGCAACGTTACCCTCAACCATCCATAGGCGTTTGTAATAATTTTGCAACACTTCTTTATCATCTTTTATTTTTATTCCTTTCATGAAAATGCATATATACAAGCCACGTACAGTTCACACTTTCATAGTTTTTTTTGTTTCTTATACATTTGCATGATCAGAAAGGAGCAGATGGAGGAAGAATATTCTTATATTTATCTGCCCCTTTTTTAACACAAATTATTTTACATGACTCTATCACTGTTCCCTCCACCAACACCCGAACGCCAACATGCTTTTCAATTTTCGTTTAAGCATTTTCACAATGACACGTACAATCAAAATCAAAATTCAGTTTGATATAATGCCAGTTGTCTCTTTCTTTAACTCTTTTTAAATTCAAACATATTCTTGCAACTTTTTAAGTCTTTCTTTGGAGAATTCCATGCTTTCACACCAGCAACAGACAAGCACATTTGTTTCAAATTTGTTCGCGCTCTTGAATGTTAAAAGTCATACGGTCTTTTGTGGTTCTCATCTTCAGACGTGAACACTAATAACTTTTGTAAGTCCTTCGGAATAACTTTATTTCTAGCTTTGAACTCACTAAGAGAGCAGTGTTTTTCAACCTTTTTTGAGCCAAGGCACATTTTTTGCGTTGAAAAAATCCGGAGGCACACCACCAGCAGAAATAATTAAAAAATGAAACTCGGCTGACAGTAAAAAGTCGTTGTCGCAATTGTTGGATATGACTTTAAACCATAACCAAGCATGCATCAACATAGCTCTTGTCTCAAAGTAGGTGTACTGTCAAGACCTGTCACATCACGCCGTGACTTATTTGGAGTTTTTTGCTGTTTTCCTGTTTGTAGTGTTTTAGTTCTTGTCTTGCGCTCCTATTTTGGTGTCTTTTTCTCTTTTTTTTTGGTATTTTCCTGTAGCAGTGTCATGTCTTCCTTTGAGCGATATTTCCTGCATCTACTTTGTTTTAGCAATCAAGAATATTATAGTTGTTTTTATCCTTCTTTGTGGGGACATTGTTGATTGTCATATCATGTACGGATGTACATTGTGGACGCCGTCTTTGCTCCACAGTAAGTCTTTGCTCCACAGTAAGTCTTTGCTGTCGTCCAGCATTCTGTTTTTGTTTACTTTGTAGCCAGTTCAGTTTTAGTTTTGTTCTGCATAGCCTTCCCTAAGCTTCAATGCCTTTTCTTAGGGGCAGTCACCTTTTGTTTATTTTTGGTTTAAGTATTAGACACTTTTTTACCTGGACACTGCCTCCCGTTGTTCCCGACATCTACAAAGCAATTAGCTACCGGCTGCCACCTACTGATATGGAAGAGTATTACACGGTTACTCTGCCGAGCTCTAGACAGCACCGACACTCAACAACAACACATAATTTGCAGACTACAATTACTGGTTTGCAAAAAATTTTTTAAACCCAAATAGGTGAAATTAGATAATCTCATACGGCACACCAGACGGCACAGTGGTTGAAAAACACTGTATAGGAGTATGCAATTCTACAATGTAGACCTAATGAAGAGTGGATTTGTGTGGTCTCGATATCCTACTTTAAAAATAATACGAATTACTCTCTTCTGTAAAAGAAATAAAGGCATTATGTGGCTGTGATATGTATTTCCCCATATTTCTCACTGTATTATACAGGAAACTGTATTCAACCTTGTTCAAAAATAAATAAGCTTTTAGATACCTTATTTTTCACAAGCAATATATGAGCTTTCCATGTCCACTTTTCATCTAGGATAACTTCTTCCCAACTGTCCATAGTTAAATGGTTCATATTACCTGAGATGTGGCTTGGTGACTCTGCCCATCATTGCTTGGACGTGCTGGGCCTCACAGATCCACAAACTGAGGTCAACCGCGAGCGTCTTTCCGCTCAAACTGTACAGTGGCACCGACTCCCGAACCGGCTCGACGATGGACCATAAACCTTGGACACCCATGACCGAACAGTTATTTGCTTTTTATTAAGTAAACGGCCGAGAAAAATGACAACCGCACGACACATAACACAACAATGGCTCGGTGATTTTCAAACGCGGGCGCCCTTTTTGGCTGCGACCGATTAGGTTTGTCCCCTCAATCATACGCTTTCCTTGTTGTAGCCTAAACGCTCAACAATTTTGAAACAAATTATTTTGTAGGCAAATATGATAAATAAATATTAAATTAAGCATACATGTACAATCTAAATCAACAAAAAGAAACGTATACCCCTGAAAAATAAACAATAGAGAGGTCACTGAACTAAATGGAACGCCGCCATTATATTTTCTATGACGCCATAATCCAGCGCCGCCTAATGCTTGTTGCCTTGGATACGAGGCTCCTGTTTACATATTATCACTACGTTTAGGTTGTAGTTGAAGTTGCGATTGCACAACATTTGGCTGGGAAAGGAACTAAAGTGATTTTCGAACGCTACAATTATACAGAGATAGTGTAATACGCATCACAACAAATAAATAATGGCTTGTTTACGTGCAGACAGTAAGTGACTTATTTTCATAGCAAACTAACAAACTTTGGGAGTGTCACCAAATGTGCCCTATCCTAGTAACTTCTGTTTGGTCATTGTCCATCCATCCAACCTTTTTCTACCGCTTGTCCCTTTTGGGGTCGCGGGGGGTACATGATCATGCACCCCCCGCGACAAGCGGTAGAAAATAGATGGATGGATGGAACCGTAAAGGTTTAACACAATTCAATTGTCGATGTTTGTTGACCTAGAATTTATAAATATGGAAAATTACCTCTTTTTTTCTGATAAGAAGAGTGCAATATAAGTGTAAAAAGAAGTTAACCGTCATATAATGTAAAAGAGTCTGTACCTTAAGTCTACCCTAGAGAGTTTTTTTTAAAAGGTTTTACAAGAATTTATAGTTAAGAGGCAGCTGAGATAGGCTCATGAGCCTATCTCAGCTGCATTCGGGCGGAAGGCTAGGTACACCCTGGACAAGTCGCCACCTCATCGCAGGGCCAACACAGATATATTATTTGTATATATTGGGGGTGGAAAAGTTCACAAAATCCACTGCGCGGATGTTTTTACGGTTTTGTGAGATAGTTTTGTGTTCAATTTAAGTTAAGTTAAAGTGCCAATGATTGTCACACACACACTAGGTGTGGCAAAATTATTCTCTGCATTTGACCCATCGCCCTTGATCACCCCCTGGGAGGGGGGGGTGAGCAGTGAGCAGCAGCGGTGGCCGCGCCCGGGAATCATTTTGGTGATTGACCATTGTTGGTTTTTAAACACCCAGGATACCGTATCTCCCAATTTTGCACCATTACCATTTAATACTTGTGGTTCTTACACAAATGTATCATTAAATTAAACTTAAAATTGGCACCTAAAGTTTTGAGTTTCTGACCCTTGAATGGAATGCAATAATTCTCATATTTATTGATACAACACATCATTGGACAGTGAATGTATAAAATATTCATGTAGTAAAATATGTCAAGTGGCATTACTAACTAAAAAAAATAACACGTGGTGATGTTAAATAAAATACAACCATTCTGTATCCATCCATTTTTTACCGCTTGTTCCTTTTTATGAGGTTGTATTTTTTCCCCCCAGGTACAGACCCAAAGCCGCACATAGAAATTGTTGGGTTGATTAAAGAACCCCACTTTTATGTTGCCAAGAGTATCACACAGGTAAATCCTTATTTTTCTTTTGCTTGTCTAATTATTACTGTTCTGGAATCTTTACCATCTGTGTGTTTGTTTTTACCACAACAGGGACTTATTCAGAAGTTTCCTCGCAAGTTTGTGGAGCCAACAATTCGACCGTTACTTGAATTTGACTGGCATGCTTACCTATGCAACCAGAAGAGGGTAAGTATAGAGGAAAACTACTAAACAGTGCACTTTTTGTCTTAATCTGCAACAAAATGACCATACCAAATGATATCCCGCTCTTAAATTGAATTGTGTGGAAAAGGGTCATCAATGTCATCTTCAAGTACACCTATAGCAGATGTGTCGAACTCATTTTAGCTCATTTTCCACATGGAGGAAAATCTGTGCTCATGCGGGCCGGACTATTAAAATCATTAAAAATTAAAAATAAAGACAACTTCAGATTGTTTTCTTTGTCTTACTTTGGCCAAAAATATAACAAACACATCCTGAAAATATTACAATAAAAATGTAGACAAAAATACAGGCAGCGGTAAAGTTTAGATCACTGGTCCCCAAAATACGGCCCACCAGTGTCCAAAATCCGGCCCGCGGGAAGTCCCTCGTTAAAAAAAATATATACAGTATATACTTTTTTTTTATTGTTATTTTTAAAATCTGTCCTTTCTAATTCATTTTCTACTGCTTGTTACTCTCGGTGTCTCCAATAAATCCCCTTGTCTAAAAATGAATTTTCCCATCGATAACGTGACATCATCTGTGTCGGGCGAGCGCACGGCAAGTGCATGCTCTTTCAGTCAATTAGTGCACGAGGAATACATATATATATATATATATATATATATATATATATATATATATATATATATATATATATATATATATATATATATATATATATATATATATATATATATATATATATATACACAGCCCAACCCCCGGCCAAATTGTTTTAACCCAATGTGGCCCTCAAGTCAAAAAGTTTGGGGACTCTTAGTTTAGATCTATGAAGTAAAGAAGAAAGTGAATGAATGTTAATAATTGAATAACATATACACATGTATAAAAATATGTTTTCTTTTGTATTATTTTTTTTAATGAATTAAGTAACTCTTTTTCCAAAACACAATATAGAATGTGAGATATAACAGGATAATGCATACATTTATAATTTGTTTTCAAAACGGTTACAAAAAAGTGGGAACCCAAAAATTTACTGTGGGATTCCATTTTTATGACTTGATGGGGTCATTGGGACCCCATTTTGAAAATTCCTAGCACCAACACTGACGGAGTATTAGTGCGTGCAAAACAGCAGCAGGCGGCTGTGGCCTGCGGGCCGGTTCTAATACTAATCAAATATCATCCCGGGGGCCATAGATAATTTATTCGGCCCCCTTTGGGCCAGATCCGGCCCACGGGCCTTGACTTTGACACCCCTGAACTACAGTGTATAAGCATTAATAGAACTTTCTACTGGTGACGTCAATCTACCTTTTGTTGATGTTAAGGAGTTACGTGGCGTAGTATGGGAGTTCTCCAGCAGCGTCATGTGTTTTCTGGATGGTCATTTCATTGGAGATGAGGGGGCTCTTGCCACTTGGGCCGAGAACCAGTGGGGCTTCACGTGCACACCTCCGCAGGCTTCCTGTGTGAAAGAACACTACCTGAAACACCTCCAGTCATCTGGGGCAAGTCTCCACTAAGTTTATTGTATCCATCATAGATTTAATGATATGTAATCGGGAGGTAAATATAGTGCAGGAGAATGTATATTTCCTCTGTTTTTCCCTTGCATTTTTAGCATAGGTTTGTCTTCATGGATGTCGAGATTGGAGGAGAGCCTGTGGGGACGTTGTTGTTTGAGGTGAATCATCTAAATATGTCTTTAAAAAAATATAATGTCCCTCACCGTATGTTGTTTTCACTCTCATGCAGCTATTCTCAGATGTATGCCCAAAGACATCAATGAACTTTGAGGCTCTCTGCACAGGAGAGCGAGGCCTTTCAACCGGCGGCTACCCGCTCTGCTACAAGGGCTCGCTGTTCCATCGCGTAGTACCCAAAGGCTGGGTGCAAGGCGGAGGTAATCATGATAAATACATGAAATGTAAATGCAATACCAAATGAAATAGGGATTTCTCAAAGCTTGAATTCTTTTGGGGATTAATCATGGTGATATAGGGGTATGTTTTGTGAATTAGTCCTTAACAGAGAACTTAAATATATTTGGAAATACAAGTCCTATCCAATAGAATAAAACCACTTGTATGCAAATGTATGCAAAATTGTAATCAAAGGTGTCCAAATTATTATAATTTAAAAAAAAAGTATTTTTCAGTACAAACAGATGCAACCTAATGTGCAGGGATATACACAAATAGGCCTTTTTGCCCTGCATGATAAAAGTTACCTTCCTGCTGTAGCCCAATTTCTCTTCCATTCAAATGATTACATTTCTCTCTCTCTCTCATCAATTGTCCCCAAGAATGTTTTCATATCTGAAGGGCCATTTATTTCAGTTATTGTAAGAATTCTACCCTGACCTGCTCTTCGGCGTTCATTAGCCACACCTCTTTACCCTCATGTAGCAAAAAGGGCTGCAGCCTACATCTCCTTTGACCTACATAATCAGACGGACAGGTGTTAACAATGTTTGTGCAATCCCTTGACAATATTTGGTGATAAATTAACCACAACATTAGCAGAAAACCAGTTGCTACTAGTTTCCTTAAAGGGGTCATGCAAAGATGTTCGTTTTACAGACCATTTTCAAGTCGTTTTTTGACTGTCTCTTCAGAATGTGCCGTTTTGTGGGCGGTCTTATTTACGTTCCGAAGCCCTCCTTCAGGCCAAGACCCCATCGACTGCGTCTCTTCCCTGTCAGCCATGTTGTTGCTTTTTGCGCTTCCATTTTGAGTCTACTGACCGATATAAGTTAGTACAACACACTACATTGTACAAAAGCAGAAACCAGTGAAGTTGGCACATTGTGTAAATGGTAAATAAAAACAGAATACAATGATTTGCAAATCCTTTTGAACCTATATTCAATTAAATAGACTGCAAAGACAATATACTTAACATTCGAACTGGTAAACTTTGTTATTTTTTGCAAATATTAGCTCATGTTTAAAAAAAGCTGGCACAAGTGGCAAAAAAGACTGAGAAAGTTGAGGAATGCTCATCAAACACACAAACATCCCACAGGTAAACAAGCTAATTAGGAACAGTTGGGTGCCATGATTGGTGAAAGGTACATCCAGGTTTTGGAGCAGCATATGTTGCCATCCAAGCAATGTCTTTTTCATGGACGCCCCTGCTTATTTCAGCAAAACAATACCAAGCCACATTCTGCACGTGTTACAACAGCTTGGGTTCGTAGTAAAAGAGTGCGGGTATTAGGCTGGCCTGTCTGTAGTCCGGACCTGTCTCCCATTGAAAATGTGTGGCGCAATATGAAGTGTAAAATACCACAACGGAGACCCCGGACTGTTGAATAACTTAAGCTGTACATCAAGCAAGAATGGGAAAAAATTCCACCTGAAAAGCTTCAAACATTTGTCTCCTCAGTTTCCAAACGTTTACTGTTAAAAGGAAAGGCCATGTAACACAGTGGTAAAAATGCCCCTGTGCCAACTTTTTTGCAATGTGTTGCTGCCATTAAATTGTAAGTTAATGATTATTTGCAAAAGAAAATTCCTTTTGTCAGTTCAAACATTAAATATCTTCTCTTTGCAATCTATTCAATTGAATATAAGTTGAAAAAAATGTGCAAATCATAGTATTCTGTTTTTATTTACGATTTACACAACATGCCAACTTCACTGGTTTTGGGTTTTGTATTAGAAATGGCAACAGCGGAGGATTTTAGCATGCATGTGTATGTACGAGCAAGTCTGCTCCGCAACAGGAGCATCAAGAAAAAGAAGGAACCTATTAACAACAACTTTGGACTAAAACTGAATAAAAATGGTGGACTCACGCAAAGCTCTTCGGGTAAACCTCTACCATATATGGAGATATCCGTTGGCGTAACTTGGGCAAAACACGTCACTAAAGTCTTAAAGTCACAGTGACTTCACCGCTTGGTTATCACTCTGAAACTCCCAGAGTGTTCAACAATGTTACACATAGTCCCAGACACATGGTAAAATGGTTTTCTTTTTTGGGTTTTGGAGCGCACAAATGAGACTTGTTGGGTAATGTATGTGTGTGTGTGTGTGTGTGTGTGTGTGTGTGTGTGTGTGTGTGTGTGTGTGTGTGTGTGTGTGTGTGTGTGTGTGTGTGTGTGTGTGTGTTCAGAGTTGACATCTAAGCTTGCTGTAATGTTGTTTGTTATGATTTGTCACACCAGGTTATATTCTGTGTTTGTGTTAACTAAGTATTATTATCAGGTCCTCCACATCATTGGAATCGCAAACACCACAACATGCCAGCATACGACGGTGTTGTTTGGATAAAAAAATTGATTGTTGAGCTATTACCTCCTGGTTATGTTGGTTTGATTTTATATATATATACACACAGTACAGGCCAAAAGTTTGGACACACCTTCTTATTCAATGTGTTTTCTTTATTTTCATGACTATTTACATTGTAGATTGTCACTGAAGGCATCAAATCTATGACACCTGTGAAGTGAAAACCATTTCAGGTGACTACCTCTTGAAGCTCATCAAGAGAATGCCAAGAGTGTGCAAAGCAGTAATCAGAGCAAAGGGTAGCTATTTTGAAGAACTCCACATGTGTTCATTCATAGTTTTGATGCCTTCAGTGACAATCCATCCATCCATTTTCTAAGCGTCCAAACTTTTGGCCTGTACAGTATAACAAGCTTAAAAAAAGTAACTTTCATAATGATTTATATATATATACACTATATGTAATATA